>NW_004524751.1:2321259-2332596 GCF_000260255.1 Octodon degus
CCTCTTCTTTGGCTTTAGAATTTCAATGTGATATATCTTTGAAGAAGGCAGGTGAAACTTTGAGACTGAATTCCAGTTTTGCCCTTTGAAATATTTTAAAATATCACAATATGCTGTTTATTCTAAATGGAAGATTTATTCTTTTGTAATGATAAAAATCCTCTTGGATTACATTTTCAGCCATAGTTGCTTATAATATGGATCCAACCAACACTTTTAAACATTTTCACCCATATTGACTATAAAAATGCACACAAATAGATAATTGTGAGGCCTCCACTTACTCTGAATTCTGTGCAGCTGTACCTCTGGCCATAATCTGTCTTTTAGAGCACACGTCACATAAAAAGCTGTGCCTGAGTCATCTGTTGCATTTTTTTATTCAAACAGATTGAACTATTTTGATCTAGTGTTGTTTTTATTTACTAATAAAATCTACCAATGTGCTCTTTTGAATATAGTTAGTAAGCGGTAATTATTTAATAGCACACTGCTTTTCTGTGGATCTACAGCATCCTCCAACTTTCTGCTTTAACTGCCCTGACCTCTCCTTACTGCTTATCTGTTTTAGGGCACCACCTTGCTAGTTATTTATAACTGTATCTATATAAAGAAACATATGGCAGTAGGCATTATGCCTAATATTTCTTTATTTTTTAAAGACACAAGTTGAATTTAATGCTTGATTCAGCTACAGAAAGCAAAACTCTATGCCTGTAATCTTTTTAGCATTCTGGGAGACTGCAGCAGAAAGATCACATGTGGAAGACTAGCCATGATAATTTAGTAATTTAGCAAGACCTAGTCTTAAAATTAAAAAAAAAAAGGTTTTAAAAGAAAGGGCCTAGGTATGTAATTCAGTGTGAAGGCCCTCTGTTCAGTCATTAGTAATACACACATGCACACATGTATAAGTCCTGTGTATAAGTAAATCTCTCATTTTTAATAATATGTTTCTTTATAATACAGAAGTAGATCATGCTTAGATTACATTCAGCTCTACTTTCATACAACCTTTGTTTTTTGCACTATTTATTTCCGAGTAGCATTGAAGTATAGTTCATCTACAACTGTATACATTATTTCTGCATATTTTTTCCCTAATTTTATTGAGAAACAAATAGCAATGAGACAGTTTCAAATCAAATTGGTAGGACAATTTCAATAATTAGCACTTTGCATGCATTCTTCCTAGTGGTTAATTGCTGTACAAGATGTGGACATGGTATCCTATTTACAAACACTATTAGAACAAATCCCTCCATTCATTAAGAGAATGCAACTATATATCTGTCCTAAACATTTTGAATACACAGATACAAAATGGACATTCATCTGTATCCTTTTTTTTTTGTTAAGTTCCATTATATGAATACTGTAGGTGTGTTAATTCAGCAAAATATTCTAAAAGAGTCCAGTAGTCCATAATAATATTGGATCTTCCGATTGACTGGCAATGTCAGAAATTGTTGACCTGAGTTCCCCACAGCTCAACATAACAGCATGGCTTTACTTCTTATCCTTCATTTTTATACTTTTCTGCTGGATGGTTAAGACCAAGGTAAAGCAGGACCTATGCAACAAGAGTTGTAGCTTTTGGGTCTGATAAGGTCAGTGAAATCCCCTCAGGATTTATGCTGAGATCCTGTACCTCAGATTGTAGAACGTTTGTCAGTGTCAGCCATGTGGATGAGTCATGGCCATTGCTTGGCCAATGTGCTCTCTGTGAAAGCCTGAGAGAATGTTTTCTCTCCATGTGACTCTCCTTAGGCACACTCTACATCATCGATCACTTTCCTCTTTGGCCTCATAATCTCCTTGATCAGAAAATTTGGGACACTACCGAGTTACATGACGTTACAGTACAAGTTCTCATATGTCCTGAGTCTTAATTGACCTTGGAAGGCTAGAGCCAAAATGTTGGCTTTCCCTGCGGCCCTCCTTTTTCTCTAATTTTGGCCTGCAAACTTAGGTTGTTAACCGTCCAGATGACAAGCTTATTGTTATTACCATACATCCTAGGCTGTTAAGCTTAACCTCACTATCTGTCTGAATATCACACATCTTAGGCATAACATGGAACAGGTATTTTTCATCAAGTATTGATATGTTGAACTTTAAGTCCCTACAGAGTATGATGAAAAAAACATTAAAAAATCAGAATATATTTTAAAAATAGGCATAATTATATAATTCTTATGTTTACACATAAGTCCAAAAATCTAACAATATACAAACTTGAAGCACGACAGTCCCACAACATTCCTTTTCCTGTCTCTTCTGCATAAACACTATTATTTTTAGTATCATAGAGACTGGTTGGGAAACAGAAGGATTGGAAAACTTTGATTTCATCATCTTTTATAAGCTGAGTTTATATAGGTTACCAAATGAAAGATGAAATTTGCATTCCCTGAGTGGTATCTGGGAATATTGTTCTGTAGGAACAATTATTTTGGGAAAACTTTAGTGGGGAGAGCTACGTGCTCATCTTCTGGCCAACTTCCATTGAGACAAACACTTTATTTCCTCAAATGAACCAGAATGTGAAGCAAAAGTGAGGTTAATGTGAACATCTGGACAGATGTATATGGTAATTATACGTCTAAGCATATTTCAAGGGAAAGGCACTCATGTTATAAAAAAATTAATTTTAAATGTTATATGAACTCTAGTTGGTTAGCCCTAAATTTAAGCTGCATAAATTCCCATCAAGAATAGGAATTATGAGTTACAGAAAGATACCTCATGCTAATTAGCCTAAAATATCTACTGCTTCATTCAATAATAGGGATAAATGTCAGATACTGTACCTAATTTTGAGTGAAAGTTGTCACACACAATAATTCATATGTCTTGATTGAATCATTTTGGATCAAGTTAAAAAATAAGGGAAAAGTGAACTCAATTTATGCCAGAAGTCTGGATAGTATTCAGAATACTGACTTTAAACAGGAAGGAGAGGTCCTCTGGCTGAGTTTCAGAAATGTGGATAGTATTCTGTGTCTTTGACCTGAAGAGCTGTGTTTCACGGAAATGTGTTAGTAGTGCAAATTTATTAAGTTTCACAATGACGTGTGTACATATACATTTATATACATTTCAATAAAACCCTAAAATATTAACTAATATCTAGCATCCACTGCAGGAACATGCAGAAACACTGAAACCACACTCAGGCTTTGGAGGGAGATTTTTTACATCAATAAGCACTGATCAGGATCATTCCTAAAATATCAGGCCCCTGCAGTCGAGTGCTTATAGGGAATAAGAAAACACAAAGTAGAGAAGCAGACTGGATTGACAATGGGGATTGGTTCTTAAGATATGCATCACAGTGACCAGTCATTTCTAAGAATTTCTAAGAAAGTAAAGTAAAAGGAGCAATAACTTGGACTATACCTGGGCAACTAAAAAACTGTAATATTTTAGTTGTCTAATGGGGACAGGAAACATCTTCTGCTAACTATAAGTTTTATTAAATGTCTTTATTCAGGTTGTTTTGATTCATGCATCACATAGCTATACAGAAGCTTGCTCTTTTCTATTTTCAAGGTACAAATCTGATGCATGTGCAGTACTGAGCTGATGCTGCTCTCTGCTTTGTGAGCTGCATTCAATGTCAACAGCACTAGGACAGCTTTTAAGGTGCAGGTCTGGTTTTCAGGCAAGGAGGCGCTCTATGCGCTCTAATTTCACTGGCACTTCGAAAACAGATCTACAACATTTAGAGATCACTTCAAAAAGGTCAGAAACAACATGGAAGAGATAACAAAGCTGCCCTGAGTTAAGTCCTATTAGCAAGGAGCGAAGAACTTCCACCAAACTTTCCATGGTTGTTTTAGAGTTACAGTCACTTTTCATTTTGTCCGTTGTTCTAGTATCAGGAAATACATGTGGAATTTCTAGGGAGCAATGTTCAACAAGGAGAGATTGCACTACAGAATTGTTGGATGGAGCTACTGCACATCAAGTGCCTCTTCTGCATTACCACTCAGGAACCACCGCAACCATGAAACAGTCCCTGACCTTAGCCATTAGCATCACTAGCTTTGTAACAAAAATACTTTAATATTCTGAATATTTGAAATCATCCTATTTATACCACAGCTTCTTCTATGCATGTTGAGGTCTAAAATGTCCAGTTTGTAAGATTCTCCAGCAAACATTCAAAGCCCTATTGCATTTGCAGCTAAAGAAAGCACTTGAATTAGGCACTATTTGCACACTGGCTCCATTCCACGTAAAGGGGTGGAGAGAACTGGGCATGATGGCTCAGCCTGTGATCACAGCACTTGGAGGATGAGGCCAGGAGAGCTACCAGCTCGAGCCCTGCCCAGAAAAGGTGGTGAATTAGAAAGAATCTATTTCAAATTAAATGAAACAAAATAAAAGAAAAATTATTTTAAAAGGGGTTCATGATATGGCTCAGTGTGAAGGTCTCGGATCAAATCATATGTACCACCAGGACCACAAAAACAAGAAGACAAGTAGGGAACCAAGCAGCAGGATTAAGTGGTCATACCTTGAAGATAAGAAAGAGTGGCTGTGCTGTGAGGGAAAATGCAGGAAGAGAAATATTTTGACAAACAAATTAATAAAATATAAACAACTAAATTGTATTGATTGTTTCTCAGCATTTTACATTATCCTAAAACTATACTTTTGACAATTTAATAATAGTCTACAACTTACTATTTTTATATTATAAATCAGGAAAAGATTTAGAGGACTTAACCATGTTGCTAAGTAGTACAGAGAAATGATTAATAGTCCTGGGCTTATTTTTATTTTATTTTATTTTTGGTGGAACTGGGGATTGAACTCAGATCCTTGCACTTGCCAGGGTAGCGCTTATTCTACTGAGCCATCTCCCTGGCCCCAAGCCTGGGTTTAAATTGACTGGAATGTTTCAAGGTTTTACTCTTCTATGATTCTTCCACCCTCATGGGACAGGCATGTTGAGTCCCAAGAAAATTTGTGAGGTTTTGTTCTTATTGTTCTTAGGACTGAAACATAATTTCTGATTTCAAAGCACTGTTTTTCATTTTGTTTAATGTAGTTATGAAAATATCTTAATTGATTTCCTAATTAGTGATGTTAGAATGCATAAATAAATAATCCTCAAAATAGTATATGAACTGATGCCGACAAAAATGCAAGCATTTCCAGTCCTACAGATATAAACTGTTGATGAGAAATTGAATAGATATCAGTGAATAACTAGTGAATAATTTAAGAATAATTTTATTCTTAAATTTAATGTGGTCATAATTAAAAAATATAAGAGAATTTTTATGAGATTAATAAAACTTTCATTGAAAAATAGAAAAAGTATTTATTAGAATTTTACTTTTGAAATTAAATTTAAAATGCTTGGGGCTGGTGCAATGGCTCAGTACCATAAGCACTCCCCTGGCAAATGCAAGGGCCTGAGTGCAATACCTGGTTCAACCAATAAATAAATAAATAAATAATAAATAAAAATAAAAATAAATTTAAAATGCTTTCAAAATAAGACAAATGCTAATTTACTTTGACAACAATGATTTTTAAAATAATAATTTCAATGTTAAAAGAGTACAATATGACATAAAATTTATAGATATAATTTTATAATATATAAGTATTTTACATCAAAAGGATATTTCCTGTTAAATGAAAAATCTACAAAAATAATCAACAGTTTTAATGGTTATCCTCACAGAAATGCCCTTTCTGATTACATTTTATAAAATTAAACATCAAAATCAACTTTAATATTTGATGTCATGTATTCTCAAAACCTGTATTTGTTACCTTATTGAAATACTTAAAATGATGAATTTATCAAAGTTTAATTTAGCTCGCAGTATTAGAGGGTGGAGTCCGTGAGCATGAGGCTCTTTTGTTCTCAGCCTCTATCACGAATGCTGGATTGCAATGGTGTGGAGTAAGTGGCAAAAAAAGCATTTGCCCTGATGCTTGAGAAAGGAGAGAGAGAGCAGGGGAGGGGGTTCGATCCCCAGCCTGCCACGCCGGCCCCTCCCTGGGAGCCCGCTGAGATGGCAGGTGAGACTGGGCTGTGGTGGCACGCGCTTGGAATCCCAGCACTTAGGAGGCTGTAAACAGGTAAACCACTACGAGTAGGATCTAGTGGTGAGACCCTGCACACTCTGTAGACTGTTCCCTAAAATACAGAGAGAGAGAGAGAGAGAGAGAGAGAGAGAGAGAGAGAGAGAGAGAGAGAAAGGCGAGGAAAGAGCGAAATGCTGGTATGGTTCTCCTTGACTGAATTAGGTGCACTGATGCGGAGGCACCCAAGGATCAGTGATTCTCCTGCCTCAGAAGAGGCAGGCAAGCAAAGAGATGCAGAGCTAAGTAAAGCCCAGAGGAAGATTTTTCATACATTCTTCTGCTCTTATAAATAACTGACAGTGGGCCCCTTCCTATTGTTTGTTCACATTAATCTTTTGATTTCTGTTTTAGGCCACATTGTATTTTGAGTACTTGATATTTATTTTCCAAACACTGCAATTAGCATACACATTATTTCATTTGTAATTTTCATAATGATCCTCTCAAGTACCCATATTACCTTTCCCTTCATTTAACAGTAGGGAATTTAATGGCTTAAGGTGCTTATGTTAACAAGGAAAACAAAAACAAAAACAAAACAAAAACAAAAACAAAAAAAAAAAAACTAAGGCAAAAGCTTAACATTGATGACCCCAGAGCTCACCAAGGAAGTGCAGCATGACCCATAAAGGAAAGCAGGAAATGGGTGAAGCTTGAGTGAAGTCAAAGCAGTTGACAAGAAATATAATGTAAAATCTGAAATTATTTATAGCTTTCCAGTAGAATATTATGATGAATTAATATTTTAGAAAACTTAAGTTGATATGTGTCAAATGGATTAAAGTAGACAGCAAAGCATACTAACTAAAAATAATTTCATTATTTCAGTTATGACATGATGGAAAATCTAAATTAAGCTAAGATGAAAAAGAAGGCAGGAACTGATGACAGACAGAGTAGTTCACAGGATAACTGATTGCACTGCAAGAAAAAAATACAAGCAGCAACATTGATGATATTTGAGAAGTATTATTTTGGCATATTAACATATTTTCAAGGTGGCTAGAGTATCCATTGTTGTGCTCTAAATATCTATGGATATTATGTTTCAATACACTTCATTATTTTTGCATACATGATTTATTTAACCACAATTTAATCTGAAGTTAGTAGAAAACCTTTTTAAATTATCAATTTAATTTAAATATAAACTTAAATTTTATTTATATACTAAGCACATTTAATTTAAATACTAATTTAATTTAATACTAGACAAAGTTAATTTAATTTAAATACCAGACAAAAAAGAGTGTTTTGAATTTTCAATACAACCTCAATTATGATCAAAATAAAGTCCTGAGGGCCGGAGAGCTGTGTGGACCCGCCAGTGGCACTAGCATATACCACATTGTAGTTATAGCTAATTCAGTGAACACTTTAAGTTTTAGTAAGTATAGATACATTTCTTTTCAAAATATTTCAAGAAAGAAAATTGATCTTTAGAAATGTTTTTTCTAACTATTATATTAGTGACTCATTTCAGCAAAAATTATATTGATTGCCTTTTGTGTCCATATTTTCTGCTCTTTGAGAACAGATCGTGTGTGTGTGTGTGTGTGTGTGTGTGTGTGTTTAATTTCTTATAGCCAATACTAACAATTTATTTATTTATTTATTTAGTTAGTTAGTTAGTTATTTAGTTATTTAGTTAGTTAGTTAGTTATTTTTGCAGAATCAGGGATTGAACGCAGGCCCCTGCACTTGCCAGGCAATCACTTATTCTAGTAAGACATCTCCCTGGCCCCAAGGCAAACAGTTTAATTGAGATCTAAATTGATTATATTTGGAAAATATCGTGCATAACTATAGTATTACAGGAAGGCTGGCTCCAGCTAGGAAGCAGGGGGACTTCAATGGAGCAACATGCAGTCTTAGGTGGTGGCATGGAAGGGCTCCTCAATAGATCAGTGAGATAAACCCATTTTAGAGAGAACCTTATCCTGCTGAATTAGTGAAGTCAATGCAAATAAAAGATTTTTCCTTAACTAGTTTAAAACTTCAAAAAGAATCTGAATACTAACTTTCCCACAGAACCCTAGGAATCATGAAATAAGTCCTTTTAATCTTTTCACTCATGGTAAATTAACATAGATTACAACATGGCTTACATTGCACAAGGAAGATACTTTGTAAACACAGATCCAAACCACCTTAGTTAGATAGAGAACTCACCTTGATACAAACATAAAAAGTCATCTGTCTTCACATAGCATTGCTGGAAGAAACAGATGGTTTGTTTCTTTGCTTCTTTTCACATTAGTTTCAATATAACCTGTTTTTTTTTTTTTTTTTAATCAAATTTACTGCTTGAACTAGTGGGATCTGCACATGTCTATCATGTTGGGAATGGATTTACCAACTACCATTACTAAAGAAGAATGTAAGTTGAATTTGTTCCTAAGCCCACAAAATGATCTTTATGCTCTATACCTCCGACACAAATACATAGTGTGAAGCACACATCAAAAAATGCGAGGTCTGTTCTTACCTGTGAAATTTTGCCACTCAAACATCCATAAGCCTGGCACTTCCTACAACTGGTTCTGTGCTCATTGGCATATTCTATGGCATATGCCATAGGATTTTCAATAAAAAAGCCAAAAAATCAAATAAAAAGAAAATTAGTAATAGCTAGAAAAAGCTTTCAAAAGCAGTTTTATAACATGAAAATAAATCTCATATTACATAAATTATAATTAAGAGTAAGTGTTGGGAATAAAAAAATCAAACAAACTGTCAATGCCCTGCACAGGAAGCTTGGAAGGTCAAGGAAACTGCCACTAAAAATAGGAGAAGTGTATGCTGAAGAACAGAACTGCAGGAACGAGAAAGAATCTTAGAATTTTTCATATTTGGTTTCAATCTCTGGCCACACATTTGTTGGCAACTGATTCCTGAGGAAAACAGCTCCTCTTTCATCTTCATTATATTAGTCATGTAGTTCTTTTTGGCAGAGTATGAAGTTCCCTTAGATGAGGGATGGTGGCGGGCATGGGTCTGAGTTTGCCTTCTGCAGTACGTAGAGCTGACTTCAGATGGAGATAAAGCTGGTAGAAAACCCCAACAGATCGCCCCACTCAGCCTATCCTCTTGCCAGCCAAGGACCATTATATGCATCTTGCCTTACTAAACTTCTCAATGGAGACAGTCACCTTGCAGTATTTTCACCTGAATTAATGAAAACTGTAACCACCAAGTACCCACAGTCACCCTTCAAGTAGGGAAGTACAAAATCTCTTAGGTCCCTGCACCAGTCTGTTTGCAATGTTCAACTCTTTTGTCACTTATACCCATATATATATATATATATATATATATATTTGAAAGGTAAGTTTATTCATTATTAGTATTATGTTACATTGGGGAGCAAAGCTAGGCAAATCAATAATTAAAAGTATACAACGATTAGAGCAAAGAAAGAAAGGCACATGCATATTACAGCTCTCATTTCTTTGGCTGTCATGTGCCAGAATTATGGTGTTCACTCAGTATTTACCTCATAGCATATTACTGGTATGATACACTCCAGAGCATCAGGTATGTCATACCAAGCTGTCCATTAAATACATTTCTGTGCTTCTCAGTTAAAAAATGGCAACAGGAAAATTTCTTTCCAATTCTATATGATTTGTGCTGACTCTCATGGTGAACATAATCCTTATTTGGGAACCAGAGAAGCTCAGTGCCAGAGACATGGGAAACAGTCTTTTTGAATAAATTATTATAGATTACAGTAATCGAAATTAGTGCAATTTCCACATCGACTCCATACGTATAAATTTATTGGAGAAATTGCATTATACAATGATCACTGACTTAAAGCATGTCACATTTTAGAGTAAACCAATGGCTTGCCATAGGTTGTCACCTAGCTTGCATAATAATGGACTTTCTAATAGTCTTTACATTGTTCATTAGGTTCAAGTGGGATCATGGCCATTTTAAAAACACAATTAAATTTGGTGACCACAAACATACCATCATACTTAGCACACTAAGAGAATTCCTGGTGTGAAGATATGTTATGTGTGCTCTGTGATGCTAAAGATACCGTGAGATAACTACATTAATGTGGCAGTGGGAAAGCTATTGTGGATTGTGAAAAGAAATCCACACCCAGCCTTGTTTTCTTTCCTAGGTGACAGAAGTCGCTGTTCCTTCTATGCCAGGTGATGCAATCCGAACATCACTAAACTGCATAGATTCTTATATCTGCCCATCTGTTTCTGGACTAATTTTCATACTGTCTGATTTTTATAACATAACAAATCTTGAAATTGAATGACCTCAGCTGTTTAAAATTTGTTATTCTAGTTCAATGTTCACCCATATAAATTTTAGAAAAACCCCATCAAATTTGATATAAAGTTGTAGTAAAACTTTGGCTGCTATCAAATTGAATCTAAAGGTTTATGAGAAAAAAGAGATATACTAATAATGTGTCGTCTTTTGGTGTACAAATGTGGTGTTTATTTCCAATTATGTCTCTTTTCAATTCTTATCATAAATAATGTAGAGTTTATAACATGAGTTTGTTACAAATTTTAGATATATGTTTAAATATTTAATTCATTTTTGTCATAAATATGACATGACAAAATCCCTACATGTCCACTAACCCAAAAATATACTTATGAGAGACTCACCTAATACTTTTATAGACTTTTTGGAAAAGTCACAAAATTTTTCATGAGATCATGTTTTCCTGGAAATAAAAATGGTTTCATTTATATTAAAGAATTTAGTGCAGGACTGCTCTTTTATGTACTCTACCCAATTATTTAACAATTTTGTTTTATTTCCTTTGATCTTAAAGAACAAAGATTCTCTCTGGTACCATTTCCGCTGATTAAAAAAGCTTTCTTTAGTGTTTCTCTTAAAGCAGGTCTTCCTAAAACAATTTTTTATTTTTTGTACCACTGACTTTATTTCACTTTAATGTTAATATAATAGTATAGAAATAAATGGTAAAAGGGCCAGGGAGGTAACTCAGCAGACTAAGTGCCAGCTTAAACAAGCATAGGGACCAGATTCAATCCAGGTACCACATGCAGCATAGGCCCTGCCCCTGGGCGCACTGAGCCAGCCACTGAGTCTGAGCGTGGTGGTGCACACCTACAATCCCAGCACTGGGGAGGCTGAAAACAGCAGGATCACTGGATCTCTGAGCAGCATAGTGAGACCCTATGCCAAATACATCAAAGAAACAAAGAAAAAAAG
>NW_004524751.1:2345058-2347458 GCF_000260255.1 Octodon degus
AAAAAAAATAAAAAATAAAAAATAAAAAAAATTTTAAAAAAAGAATGATTACCTTCAATCCCCAGTACCATAGTATTACCTTTTAGGACAAGAATAAGGAGGAAAGGGTAGAGGAATGTAAATGAAAGTAATAAAATGATGGATATAATAAAAAAAAGTAACCCTCCAGCATTTTTTAAATAATATACCACTAACCATCAAATCTTTACCTGATAGGCTTCAGCCTATCTTTCTCTTTCACAATTTACAAAAAATGGGATTAACTAGTGTCTGATCAGTGAATGTTGTCACTGGGTAGGCTTAGATTTGTCCCCAGCTGAATTGCTGAGAGGTGTGTGACTGTTCCCTCTGCCATTTGTCAGCTTGTCTGCTCAAAAAGTGCTGATCCAATCCTTAAACCAGCTGATATTAAGTTTCACCTTAATGCTTGCATATGTTTTAAATGACTAGCATTGGATTAACTCATGTATTGTCTTAATTTTCCTAAGTCCTATTGAAGGCCTATATGTAACATTCTGAGATATAAAACATCAATATACATTCAAATTTCTCTTGGAGCTTTGACCTGTTTTTGAAAAGAGTAAAAAGAACAATCACCTTGTAGATATGAGCTGTAGATATGAGCTGTTTCCAACACTACTTGTTTCACTCATGTAATCTTTATTACTTAATGGCCACAAGACGATTGTAAGAAAATTTTGTTCCAAATCTTCAGCAACGTACTAAAACTGCTGCAAGTATTAGAATACAAAAATTTAAGTTTAAATTAACATAAACCATTCCCTAAAACTTCCAGACTATCTGATCTATTGCTAGCATAATCAATCAAGAAAATCAAGCAGTATCAGTTTTTACAAATATCATAAAGATCAATGAATTTTAAATGTAAAATTTCCACATGCAATATTTTTAAGGAAAATTATATGTTCATATTTTTAAGGTAAATGAAACATCAACAGCTACAAGATTCCTCCAGAGTACTCCTAACTTTCTGTATTTGATAATACTAGAGCAATGTATTTACCATATCCATTTCTTAGAGGAGTATCTTGACATCTTCTTCCTAAAATAAATTCACGAATATGGTTTTTCCCACCATTTGCAGTGGAACTAAGGAAACTTTGTCATTTTGTCCTTTCTGCAAATCATGTTGATGCTACCTAAACTTTTTAGTTATATATGTGACTCATCACCATTGCCAGATGTTTTTGAAGATTAAACTGATCTGAACTATTTTTAAACTAATAGAGAATAATCTTGAACACCATGTATAATTATTTAAATACTTTATCATATGATATATTTCATGCATAAAAGTGAATCTTCTTGAAAATTAAGCTGTCATATGTAGTTTTGCCAGCACCTAATTGCATATCATTTAATAATGTATCTTATATGTGACAGTACCGATATATGACAGTCTGATCACAATAAAGTTATGTGTATTTGCTTTCAGTCTGTCATTTATTAAAGACCATATTGCATTATCAGTTTATGACTTAGCGTACTGGTCCGCTTTGCCTAACTAGGCCAACATCCCCAAGAACAGCGATCTAGAAGTGGAGCCCTTTATTTGCGTCGCAGTTCCAGAGGTTTTGGCCCCTGGTCGGCAGACTGAAAGGTAGAGATTTCAAGGTAAATAGCCAGGGCAGAGGAAGTCTAGCAACTCCGTGACAGCCTAAATAGAGACCAGGGAAAGAACTAGGGAGGAGGGGTCCAGGGACCAGATGCGGGCCTCCAGGCCACGCCCCCAACATGTCCTGCCAGACCTGCCTCTGCAGCTTCAGACTTCAGCTGCTCTGGCAGCTCTCAGCCTCTGATCCCTTAGAGTTCGGTTACTCTCCAGGAATACCATAATCCTTTCAGGATGACAACCAAGATTAGCTGGCACTCACAGCCACAAATGCAAACAAAGTAATAAAACATTAGATTTGAAAATGATACTTTTAATATATTACTTACCCCAAATCCAAATAATGGGAATAGAATATTTGATTTTAAAATACTACCAAGGTGAGGCAGGCAAATAGCTCAGAGGTCTAAAATGCCTCCTTAGGCAAGCCTAGGCAAAGCACAGGGACTGCTGTTCAATCCCTGGCAACATATGCTGCGCCAGCCATGCACCCAGGGTGGGCTGAGCCAGCTCCAAATAATAATAATAATAATAAATAATAAAATACTGAGAAGCTGATTTATTACTATTTCCATGGAAAAGGAGCTGTTCTCACAGCACGTGGTGTGAGATGATATTATAATGTATCTGACAAGGATCTTGAAAACTATACTTGTGGGGGCAGAGGAGATAGCTCAGTAGAATAAGCGCTTGCCTGGCAAGAGCAGGGTCCTGAGTTCAATCTCTGGTACCGAAAAAAAAAAAAAAAAAAAGAGGACTTGGTACAC
>NW_004524751.1:2347558-2350828 GCF_000260255.1 Octodon degus
ACAGATGTAGATAAAGGAGATTTGGAATTCTAGATTTTATTTCAGCTACCTAAAGGTCTATCAAATGTCTTTTGGTCTGTGGATGAGGAATTCACCACTACTCAAATCTCTGTATTCTTATGTGTAATATCCTCTTATTTACCTATTTGTTTCAATTTTTCACCATTTAGTTTTCAGAGTAAGCACAATGACATAGCTAGTAAGGATTTTGTTCCTGGGTTTTACCTTGTTTGAAGTTTGCCTCTCAATTTGAATTTTGAGTCTGCAAATTAGTGTCTTTCTCACACTACAGTAATTTTACATTTGGATGGTCTTGGAACTAGTACCCAGTACATATCAGTGGAAAAAAGAAATCTAATTTTAGTTCTACATATTATTACAACATAGGTTAGATTTTCCTATTCTCATTTTCCTTAAAAATGGTAAACCTTAAAACCTTTATCCACAAACTCTTTACATTTCCACTCCAGCAGCCCTTCGTGTGCTTAAGCCATTGGCTTGTGGCAGTAATTTATCTTTGTCTTTGTACTGTTTTTACTAAATATTTTTTTTAAAATATGCCTCACCTAAAGTTATCTATAGTGTGTAATAGAAGTAAAGCTAAAGAACAGGTACAATTAAGAATACAATTAATGGCAAAACTTACCTTGATCTTCTAAAGTCAGAACCTTAAACGGAAAGGTAGAAGTAAATACCTGTTTAAAGAGCCCATTCTACCTACCCCACTTTAATCATCTTCTTAATCACCTGCTCATTCACAGTCCCACACTAATCCCAGGGAAAATAACTGAGGATTTCTAGTAAAATTCTAAATCTGTCCTCTGAAATACTTACACCAAGCTTCTAAGGCCCTAGCAAATTAAGCCCACTTCAATTATTAAGGATATGTCCACTTTGTAAAATCGTGAACCAGCATATTGAAATTGCCTCTCCCATGACAAAAGAACAACTTCTTCCCCCAAGAAAAGAAGCCTTCACGCAGTCGCTGCCCTCTCCCCAAAGTCTGCACCCGCGTGCGCGCAGCCCAGAGCAGCTGCCTCTTCTTCCCAACTCCATGTTCAGGACATCATCCCTGGAATCCATCTGCATACCTGCCGCCCTCCCAGCAACAAGAGTCCGTGGATACACTGATCATCCGCCAAAAACAAGTAAGGATATAATTTTGCTCCAGGATAAGATGTGATTAGAATAGAAATGGTTTGTGCTCACTCAAAGCTCTCTCCTGGTGCTTTCTCTTCAGGGCAATACTGCTGGCCTGCCTCTTAATTAAACCACCATGTTGTCTTTTAGTATCCGAGAAAGAACATAACATTCTTTGTTAGAGAAGCACTTTGTTCTCTTTTTTTTATTTGCCACAGTCCTAGTTAGAAATGTGATGAAGTTATTGGTATAGTGTGACAGATCAAGAGAGTTCAATTTCACTAACTTGCACAGTTACTAAAAATAGTTGAAAAAAATCTGAGTAACCCTTTTGAAATATTTTAATGCTTCGTTTTATCTCATTGTATAATTCTTTCTGGAGAAACATACTAATTGTTTAAAATTAAACTTGGAGACTCAGGCAGTAAAAACCAAAACAGATTACGTACAAACAAAAGATGTGTTGCAATTCATATCTAGTTCTCTTGCACTAATACCCCACAATAAGGGCACCTGGGAATTTGATCTTGAATTCCTGAAAATGATCATTTCCTTATTTTCTCTAAATTCAAAAATTTTAATAGTTTTCCTATGATGGCCTAAGTTAACATTTTCTAACTGAGAAAAGGCTATATTGCAATCAATCATTTTAAGAAAAAAAATGTATCTTAAAATTGTTAAGAAGCAGTTATTTACCAGAGATTTCATTGTTGAACTTAAGAGAATAATGGGACTTCCAAGAGTAAAAACATTCTTCCTGGGTATAACTCGCATGCTGAGTGCATTCTTCTTCATTTCTCTGATGATGTAAGTAGACAATAAAGCAGGAAAACTTTCATCAAAACATAACACTGTGTCCTTGGCTGTAACAAAAACAACAACAACAAAAGCAAGGATCACTTTTCAAAATGGTAAATTGGCTTTTAAATATATATTTCTTAAATTCACTGAAGTCTCTAAAATAGAAAGGAATAAGATAAACAATGACCTGCAAGGGGGAACTCAAAGGCCGGCAGCCACCGCGGCTCTAATAGGTGCCACGGCTATTAACAAACCACCTATATCCATCAAAAGTTGATTCGGAAAGACTGAAGCCAAGGTCTCAACCCTGATTGAAATGAAATGTCAGCAAGGATAAGAGAAGAAAGATGGAGATTGTATTAAAAAGAGAAACTATGTTCAGAAATAAGCTTTGGGACATACAGGAATCTAAAATGGCATCTATCTCCAGCAGAGCAAATTCATGGGGTCTGGAAAACTAGGTTAGTTTGTCTTTTTGAAGCACTTGTTGAATTCAGAGTTGAATCTGAACATAAATGGATTTAAAAGAGAATCCTTTTTATTGATTTTCAAGGTAAGATGACATATGAAGAAGAAAAGTAGAAAGGGATAAAAATTGCTAAGGCTGAAAAAGCTTGTTATTTTCTTTCTTTCTTAAAGTTTTCACTATAAGAATAAATTATATACATTAATCTACTTTAAGAATTGTTTACCGTATGCCGAACTGAGAAAATTGGCCATTTATTTCATTGATTATCTCCATGTCAGCTTGTTACTTATTCTACACACCAGAGATTATAAAATGTCTAGCACTCCAAACTTACTACTAATCTTCCAAATAGTACACAAGGAGAATTAATTATTCATAGAGAAATGGAGTATGAGAAAAAAATAGCGAATTACTCTTAAGGATTTTAATTTCAGTTCTGTCATTTCAATCACTGTGATCTTGAACAATCTCATATTTTCTGGAACTTACTTTATACTGGAATAAAGTGGAGAGAATAATCCCTGAAATTTCCCGGACTCCAGGTGTTGTCTCAAAATTTAAACCGAAGTGTAGAGAACTACAAAGTATAGTATGTTCCTATTTTTAAAGTACAGTATTAAAAGCTGGCTGTCTCCTCATTATCTGTCAAGCCTTGAAACTTCCCACAGCTGAGGAGGCCTCCTCAAGGCTCACTCCATTGTATGTTGCTATGCTAACCTCACCCCTCTTCTCAGCTCCTCAGGGCTACACTGTCACTGTCATCAGAGTGTAACTGCCATACAATTACATATGCTATTTAAAATGGCGGCAGTGTTGTATCTCAAATTCCTAGAAATAGCCTTCCATCTGTTCTTTTATTT
>NW_004524751.1:2362828-2366623 GCF_000260255.1 Octodon degus
ATATATTCTTCTACTCTGCATTCCTTCACATCTTTCTCTTTCTTTTTGGTCCCTCTTTATTCCTACTCCTATAAAATATTTTCACTTGCTTTTCAATTCCCACTGGATTCAAATATGCACTCTTGAGCCCAAGACTTTTCCTTGGCTGCTCTACGCCACGAGACAGCAACGTCACTGAGTACTATTTCTTCCACAGAGCTAATTCAAATACTTTGTCTTCCTGATATCCAACTTTTAATAAAGTAATACTATACTTTATAACTAAGAAAATTAATCAGCCCTAACCTATTCTTTTATATTTTATGGTGGCATTTGTTTCCTGACAGGTTAGTTTCTTTTGGAATCTAGGGAGTATGAAGAAACAGTCTCCTATGGTGTAAATTTATTGAAAAGTAATAAAGACCATTAAGATTAGCAAAAGACAGCTTCTACATTTTGGATGTTAGGATTTGTAGGTACCAAGGAACCAGCTTTCTGGAGATTCGGCAGCATTAGAACCCAATCAACATCAGAAGCAGGCCTTCTTTGCTTTCTTCTCAAAAAACAAAACAAAAAATAAAACCTACTCACAAATCAGTTCAGATACATTGATTTTTTGCCTCAGTTCTTTTCTTTCCCAATTCTCAGAGTCTTTCATATTAAAAACAAATCCACTGGGTTAGACAACCACTGTTTGATCTAGTCTACATATAACTCCCCATGAGCTATCTTTTTAATATTTGGCTACTGCATAATCAAAGCTCATCCTTTCCAGGATGTGTACAATTAACTCTGGAAGACCTCCAATTCCTCTTTGGGCAATGCAGTACAATTACTTAAGAAGGCATCAAAGTATATGTCTAAAACTACTGGCTACCTTACTATAGAGAATGATTTGGAAACTGACATGGTATCCAAAATTTCAGAGAATTTATTTTTTTTTAAAAGCATTTATATGGGGCCAGGGAGATGGCTTAGTGGAATAAGCACTTCCCTGGCAAGCGCAATGGCCTGAGTTCAATTCCCAGTTCTGCCAAAAAAAAAAAAAAAGCATTTATACAACTTCTCTGTTTAGCTTCTGTTATTGACTTGCAGTTGGACACTAAATTAAACAATTATCAGACAGCCTAAAATTTTCTAAACATCAGAATGGCTCTGAGTTAGCTGGATGTGATGATGCCTATCTGTATCTCCAGAGCACTTGGGAGACTGAGGCAGGATTTCCACAAGTTCTAGACCAGACTGTTCTGTATAATGAACTGAAGGCCAGTCTAACCTACATAGCAAGACCTTGTCTCAAGAAAAGGGGTTCAAATTAAACTTCTTATTAGTTATAATAAATTTATTTGTGAGTGTAGTATCTAAAGCAAAATCAAAAACATTCACAAATGCCCAATTCTCTTTCTCAATGTCCAGGATAAAAACTCCTTGCTATGAGTATGGTTACCTTGGATATATTTGGAGAGATTTAAAACAATAGCAAGGTTCTACTGATATCGTCATTGGTTACCAAGAGTCTTCATTTTGTTACTTTTCATAGCTTCTTACAAAATGGGCAATTCTACATCTGAGGTCATCATTATGGTCTTATGGATTTAATGCTAGTATAGCTTCTCCATCTTATTTACAAGATTCAAATTAGTGATAGTTGCCTCAACATTGGATGGTGGACATATAACAATATTAAAATCCATCTTCCCCAAGATGCCATATATTAAAATCTGTACCACACAGCTATTTTTGTCATAACATCAAGAATGAACGGGAAATTTAACCAGTATTGATTCAATAAATCTATCTTACTTGGAAAGACAATTTTGAACAAATCAGGTATTTCTTTTGGCTAGGTAATGCTGCTCTGAAGAAATCTAATCATTGGTTACAGTTATGAGACCAAACTGCCTAAAAGGAAGGAAAAACATCTGGAGTGAACACTTGGCTGAGTCTTCTTCGCTTTGCTCATTTCAAATGTCATGATGTCTAATTTCACACAAAATTGCACAGGATATATGTAATACTCTGTTCCTTACTTACATGTTTCCTCTTTAACAAGAAAAAACACATGAAGGCCTTTGCTTTTTCTATAGCTGATACCATGTTAGTGGTCTTTAGCTTCTAGATCATAGTTTTCATTCTTTTCATGGGTCTTATATTTACATGGGTTATATTTGTAATGGAATTCTTCTGCTTCGTAAACGCAAGAGGATATTTTTAGAGTGTCTATATGTAGCTTGCTTATTTTTCTGCACATACATTATTTTTGTTTCACATAACTTTAAATATACAAAAATAATTCTTTTAAAGTATAAAAGCATTTTTGTATACTGTAACCTACTGCACACAAAAAAAGGTTGATTTTTATCTTTCTGTCTTAGGTGATTGCTAACTATCCTGCTTAAAATGTGTTTTCATGCCCCAGAAGGCTGAGTCCATGAAGGATCACTTTGACCCATTTATTTATGTAGGATAAAAGTCTACATCCACCCTGAAAGTGATACTTGAATAGGTGAGCAAGATCAAAGACTACAAAGTTGAATGAATGCCTCATAAAAACGGAAGGACATCTGACTTAACTGTAGATCTCTGTATTTCGCAGGCCTTCAGTAGACTTTATCTTTGTCTACGTGGCCTGTAATGTTTATTTTGTAAAGGGTGTTAGTGAAAAGACAGCCTGCCATATGTGACCGCAGTGTGTTCTGCAACGGAGGGAAGTTTGTACTCTGCATGGGCACAATTTACCCTCAAATACATCTTTTGTGCCGCCGTTTCCTTGTGTATGTGTAATGCTAAATTTAATCAGAAGGCAAGCCCACAGAGCTGTCAAAATTCTTCATTCAGCTAATGTGGCAGAATTGCGCCTAAATTTAAGAATAATGGGAAATGGGAGATTCTTGATATAGCTTTCATGAGCTAGAAGTAAATATCAGCAATTCAACTCAAATATTATGTATTTTCCCTCCTTTAAGGGATAAGATATATTTTGTTGCTCTATGACCAAAGCTCACACTTGTATTGTTGCCCCACATTTCCTGATGGTGCATGATCCCCTGATCATTCAGGACCTCATAATACTAGGCTTTGGGTAGCTGCTTTGCATGAGCTCCATTGATACAATTGCAAGACACAGACGTTACATGTAATAGTTTTATTCTTTTATTCAAGAGATCAATGAGTTCTTCGATATTTTTTAATGTATTTTAGTACAGGGACTACAGAGTCTCACCACACAGATCAGACTTATAGTGATTCTCGTGTTTTAAGCCTCCCGAGTGCTGAGATTACAGGTGTGTGCCACCATACCTAGTCTCAATCACCTTCCCAGTGCACCCCAGGGTTGGGGAAGCAGTATTTTAAAAGCTCTTTGTAAAAATATGTTGCTTTGAAAGATATATTAGAAAGCAGACATGGTTTAAATAAATAAAGCCAATTATAGATACGCAACTTTAAAATAAATCACCAATAAATAAATGCATAAGGATATAGCAAAATGAGCCATAGAAAATGGCCCTAATTATTCTGGTTGTTTCTTGCATCATGAAGAAATAGTTCGATTTTCTTGTGAATATGATCACCGTTATCATATTATCATACAACACTCTCTGTCTCACAAGCAGTCTTATATGCTAACAGCTATTTTATCCTACTGACATTGTATAATTATCAGAACCATTACATGATAAAGATAAAAATACATATGAGAAATTTGAATAATTAAAAAGAAGATAGAGGGCTGGTGAGATGGCTCAGTGGTCTAAAGCACCTACTTAGAACAAGCTTGGCAAAGCACAGGGACCGCGGTTCAATCCCCCAGCACCA
>NW_004524751.1:2366723-2371179 GCF_000260255.1 Octodon degus
TTTTAGGGAAAGGTCTACAGGGTATTCAGGGTCTCACTACTAGGTCAGACTCAAAGTGATCCACCTGTTTACAGCCTCCCAAGAGCTGGGATTGCAGGGGCACGACACCACGCACACTCTCAATTGCAGTCTCAGCGTGCCTGGGGGTGGAGCCAGCACGGCAGGCCCAGGGATCAAACCCCTGGTCCCTGTGCCTGCTTGCAGGCCTTTTAATCCCCTGAGCTATTTGGCCAGACCTTCATTCTTTCTTTTATTTACTCATTTGTCCCTATATTTCCCACTGTAAAAACAACACAGAGGAATAGCTATAAAAGCAAAATAAAATATTTTGCATATAAAAATAAACTATCAATTATGTTCTAAAATAATAAATATTATTAAGTGTAATCATGAAATTTATGTTGGAATTCAAAGCAACCTTACACTCAGTGGAAATAATATAGGAACAGCACAATTATTTCAAAACATGAAAGTATTACTTGTTGACATCCAAGAATTAGCATACGTTGTAGCCTCTTTCAGTTTTCCCACTATTCTGCCTGAGGCTTTCAAAGAAATTGTTTAAGAAGAAGGAAATTAAAATGAATATAATTTATAATATTGACTGAAATGTAAAAATATCCTTCAGTGTTCATGCATAAGGTAATGTAGAATCAAGTTAGGAAATTTTGTTCTTAAATCTCAGTTTTGTTAGCTAAGATGTGATTTTAGCTAATAAAATGTGCATTATCTTTCTAAACTATTATAGTTTGAATCAAAAAAGTTACTGAATATAAAATCCCATTAAAATAATTACATCTAATGTTTATGAAACACTACCTTGTTTCATAAAGTATCTTTCTTTGTATGTATTATTTATCATTTATAAAGTATGCCATTTTTATTATTGTTGGACCAATCCATCCATCCAAATATATATATATAGAGAGAGAGGAGGAATATATACCTACTATTCCTTAAGAATTTTGTTATAACCAAATTGTTACCATTACTCATTGGAATGGCAATTTTTCTTATTGTCCAGAAAGTCTTCAAGGTGCCCTTGTTTTTTATTGTTTCATTTGTCAATTTTTTGTCAGTATGTCCAAATACTTGCATAAAACCACTGACAGAATGAAAGATTTATTTTGGCTCAGAGTTTCACAGGCCTCAGGTCAGGGTCCCTTGACTGTGCTGTCCTTTGGGGGTCAGACAGCATGTCACAGAGGGCATTGTGAAGGTAAGAGGCTGGATCCCCTCCCATCAGCCAGGAAGGAGTGATTGCCCAGGAAAACCAGCATCATGAGAAAACTATATATGAGGCAAAAAGAAGCTAGTACAGCAAACATAAAATAATGAGAACAAAACCCAACACACCACTGATGGTATTAGAATATGAGTTATCAGTTCCTTACTAGAAGAGTCAGGTAGGGCATAATACACATACTGATGTCAAATTAAAGCAACATTTTTTTAGAAGAAATCAGAAATCTACAACACTAAGTTGCTCAAATGGGTCAAATTCTGGCCAACACTGTGAGTTGTAAAGAAGAGATTAAATCAAAAGATAGCAATATATCAAAAGTGAAATGCCATAGGAAATACCACAATTTTCATGTAAACCCAAAATACATTGAGTTTTATTGCTAGTAAGGTATTGCCTATGAAGAATTTATTCTCTTTTTTCATCATACACAAAATTTTATTTTGTTTATTTATTTATTTATTTTCTGTATTTAGGGCAGAGTTTACAGGATATTATCACATAGATTGGACTCATAGTGATTCTCTTATTTTCAACCTCCCAAGAACTGGGATTACAGACGTGCGCCACCACATCCAGTCTCAATCTCCATCTCAGGAAGCCCTGTGGGCAGGCCCTGCAAGGCACACCAGGCATCAAACCCTGGCCTCTGCCCTCTGCCTCTGGCTGGCCCCATACAAAATTTTAGATTTTCAGATTCCTAGAGTTCTTCCCTGGTTTAAAAAACCATCTGTAATGTTACTATTCCATCAAAATTTTAAAAACAAGATTACACCCATAAAATAACAGATAATCAACAAAACATTCCATTGGACTTTCACTTCATGCTGAAATAAAAATGTCTCTACTATTTTTATTCCAGAAGAATTTGTGAAAAATATGTGAAGATGACATTATTTTAACTAATATGCAATTAAGTTTTCAATTATTATATCCATCACCAGCATTGACCCATAACTCACATTATTTATGTTATGTGCTAAATATATATATATATATATATATATATATATATGTAACCATATTTTACACAAAGTAAATTTTTTGAAAAAATAGATGCAATTAATGATATTTTTGTAAACTATGTACAAAAGGCAAAACAGAAATCGTTCTTGAATGGGGTCTAGCAAAAGCTTTCATATTTTGTGAGTAATTTCTAAACTCCAAATTTACCTAAATCTTTTTCTAAATTGAAGGCCTCCAACAAAAGGTCAAAGAACCACAGATTTCTCTTAACAAGAAGGAATCTAACAGGAAGTTGGATATGGGAAACTTATTTGTGACCATTTTTAACAAAAAGAAAAAGGAAAAGATCTAAGATGTACAATAATGCTAGCTGAAGCCTTGTTCATTTCATTCTGATGATTGCATAGTGACGTTGCCTAGATAATATTATTTTTATTTTGTATGTGGGGTAACAAAACCTTAGGGAGCACGAATAAACTACAAAGTTACTGGGAAAAATAAGTTTTTATTAAATAATTAAAGGTCCATACATAGGCAAATATATTAGACATTAATCTTTCTAAATATATAAATGCATACAAAATGAATCACCAGGAATTGATTCATAATTAAATTAATTGTCTTAAGTGCATTTATAAAATAGAACTAAGCTGTAAATAGGATTAAATTGTTATTAAATATAATTACAAAGATATCTAAATATTAAGCATACATGGCCATCATTTTAATAGTACTAATAAAGGGTTTGTAAACATATATATGAAATGGTTATAAATATATATTTTGTATACATAAATTTCTGAAAATTACTTCAAAGTAGAGAAACATAACTTCTTTCAGTGTCATGCTTATTAGTCTTTAATGTTAAGAATGACACAAAAAGATTTCCTTCTTTTGGAAAGAGACAGTGAATATTTTATTAATAATTAGCTTCCATATAGCCAGGAGACACAAAGCATTTCTATATTAATTAAAAGATACATTGATGTAACATATTTGGATCGTAAAAATATACTTAAATTTGATTTCTGATTAGTGAAATCTCTCTCATACATAATTTAACTAATAATCTGATGAATCCCAAAACATTTCCTTGAAAATCTTAGGAGCAAGTCTACATTTTTGTAACACTTGTTTAATTATAGCAAACACTTTATTCAGATATAACTCAAGAAAAAATTTTAAAAAGTGGTTGCCTAGCAGAGATGGGATATAACTAAAGGTCACAGGAAATTATACAGCAAGCCTAGGGGAAACTGTGAAGTAGAAGTTTAAGGGAAGAAATTGCCCTTGGGGAGAGGGTCCTTTCAGATCTGTGAATACACTGACTGTGTCATGCTTGTTAAACTACATACATATCTTCATGACATAATTTTGAGATTAACTGCAAATCAACAAATGTCTTTTGATTTCATTTTCTCTATCCAATTATCACTTTAAATCCTTATAATTAATTATAAAACTCCAATTAATTATCCTAATGCAAGCATAGGAAAACATTTTCTAAAGATCATAATTTTTATTAATGCTGTGGTACTTCTACGGAAATCTAGTAAGGAAAATATAAAAAGATAACAGGTACTACAAGAGTAATCCTCCAGCTAGCCCAGGTCCGGTGAGTGTGCGGAGAGATTCCTGCAACCCTGAGCCGGCGAGACCAGTCCCAGCCCAGGTGCAGAGTGGGATGGACCCACTCCCAGCCCCTTGGGCCGCCCCCCGACCACTCCGCAGTGCCTCCCCAACCCTGCCCGCCGAGTAGGATTTTCTGCCGAGTTCCCGGAGCCCCCAGACCAAGTCCTAGCCCAGGTCCAGTGAGTGTGCGGAGAGCTTCCTGCTACCCTGAGCCGGCGGGACCAGTCCCAGCCCAGGCACAGAGTGGGCCGGACCCTCTCCCAGCCCCTTGAGCAGCCCCCCACCACACTGCAGTGACTCTCCCACCCCACCCGCAAAGTAGGAATTTTTGCCCCATCCCAGAGCCCCCAGACCCAGTCCTAGCCCAGGTCCCATGAGTGTGTGCGAAGAGCTTCCTCTTCCTCCTACTTCACCTTGCCCCAGCCAGGCACAGCTCAGGCCTGGCATACACGCCTGAGGTGTAATCCTGCAGCTGCAATCCCTGCAGGGGAAAGTATAGAGAATAGATCCATCCAGCTAGTCCAGGCTCAGAACATCTCGCCACAGGGGCACAACAGGTTCACCCTAAGGGCAGCAGCGGGAAGGATAGAGCACAGCAGCCAGACCCAAGCCAGA
>NW_004524751.1:2382880-2414471 GCF_000260255.1 Octodon degus
TTAAAGAGCTCATACAATGCCTGCACTTTGTCCTTAAGAATGAAGTTGTCAGATCATTAGCAATTAGTTTACTCATAAAAAACCAAAACTTGCTTGGCTTCTTGTGTCAGTTTATTATTTGTCTGATGTAACTGATAGCCAGCCGTATTTTTTCCCTGACATCTAAATACGATCGTAAAGTGACTCCAAATTGGAAAGTGCTTGCCTTTTTGAATTTTTGCTCACTACTACAAAATGACAACATACTGACAGTCTGGTCATAAATATACTGCTGAATAAATCTGAGAATATGTGTGTTTAATACTAACCTAGCTTTTAAAAATAGACACTAAACACTTAAACTGTACCCAGTCCTTATATTAACATTCCTAGCACAAAACTGACTAAATAACATCTAACATTTGGGTCCTCACTATTCCCGAAAGTACAGTTATTGGCTGATATGTCATGACTTCTTTGCAATGCATCATAATCTGAGTATGGAAATCATTTTCTAAGAGACATAAAAATATGTAATTTACTGAGTATTTTTCATGAAAGCATAGCAGTTACTAATAAACTTAAGCATATGACACAGAATATAAGGACTACCAAAAAATTTTAGAAAAGTTTTCAATGCGATAAATACTCATCAATAAATTCATTAAACTTGATTACAATTTCAGGTCAAAGTATTTATTTCTATGCAGCCCAAAAATGGAATGCATGCCTATACTATACATACAATATAAACAAACTTTTTTATTAAACATCCATGACCTTTTTTTAGTCTGATTTCAATCATATATTGTTTTATAAAGTGATAAGATTTTTTTTTCAGTTTTTTCTGTATTTTAGGGAAGGGTCTACAGAGTGTTCAGAGTCTTACTACTAGATTGGACTCATAGTGATCTGCCTGTTTACATCCTCCCAAGAGCTGGAATTACAGGTGTGTGCCACCACACCCAGTCTCAATCCCTGCCTCAATGTGCCCAGGAGGTGGGGGGTTGGGGCTGGCAAGGCAGGCCCCGGTATCGAACCCCTGGCTCCTGGCACCTGCTTTCAGGTGCTTTAATCCGCTGAGCTATTTGGCTGGCCCTGCATGATCTTTTCAAAAATTGGTAGTCAAAATTCTCATGAGTTTGACAACTGCATCCTTAATAGTCTACGTTTAATATTTATACTTTAAAATACAGAAATCCTAGGGCTAAGGATAAGATTAGTTTAGCTTGTAACTAAATAACATGGTAAAATAAAAGTTTCCAAACAGTTCAGTAAAATAATTTCTCTGTATGGAACTGAGAATATCTTGATGTAAACAGGAAGGTAAAATCTATTGGAATTATCTTCAGATACTCCCAATGGGTCCAGCAATATTAAGGAGTTCTGTGTGCACAAAATCTTATCAATAAGGCCTTTATTTAAAGAATAAACTGCTTTTCTGGGAAAATAACTTCTCTCTAAAGGTACAGATAGTGATATAGTTTATCTACATCTGTGATTTTGGCACAGGGAAGGGCACCAGTTTCTGAACCAAAATGAATCAAATTTGATCATCTCAGAAAACAAAACACAAAAGAAAAATTCACTCAGCTTTAAAGTCTCCCTGGTACATTGTATGAATGAGCAGGGGACTCAAGTTATGCTGACCTTCCCCTCACCCTATGAGTCAGAGAGAATCCAAATTGCAGAAATTTTGCTCAATTCTTTTTATTATTATTTCTTGATATTATCTGGGTTTTTTTGTAATTTATAACAATACAAAGATATTTATTCAGGATTTAATTAATTTGTAAGACCTTTATTTTTATTATTTATTTCAGAATTAAACTTTTATCTTTAAGAATGTACATGTTGAGCTAAGAGAGCCATAAATAAAGGAGCCATAAAAGTTGCACACCTGTAATCCCAGCATCTGAGAGACTGAGGCAGAAAGATAGCTGTGAGTGGGGGACCAGCCTGGGCTACACAGGGAGTTGAAGGCCAGCCTGAACTGCATAGAAAGACACTGTCTCAAAAAAGACAAAATATGCTTTTCATTAATAATAATTAATTCTAAAAAATACCTGTCCAAGTAATAGTTGTATTTCGAAACACAGAAGCTACTAAGACTAGGGATACAACTATTTTAATTTGTTGGTGAATAAAAACTCTATCACTAAGTTGAGAAGCAATGAAACTATCAGTGCTCAGTGGTCTAGTTTTTGAGATCAACTTTTATGGCTCTATTTAGATCAGTGTCTGCTCTTTAAGAAGTCAATAGTGTTCCCAAATCAAAAGCTAAATTATTCATAGCTGACACTATTCTTTAGTGTAAATACACAGATGTTTCTCATTAAAATTTTGAGTCTTCAGTTTTTATGTATTATTTGAAATCATAAAAATGGATTAGTGGATTTCTTTCTGTATTTTAGGGAAGAGTCTGTAGGGTGTAGAGGGTCTCACTGTGTAGATAGTACTTGTAGCGATCCTCCTGTTTACAGCCTCCCAAGAGCTGGGATTACAGGCACAAGCCACAACATCTAGTCTCAATTAAGGACTCAGCATGCCCCAGTGGCAAGGCCGGCATGGCAGACCCTGGGATCGAACTCTGGGCCCCTGCATCTGCCTAAGCAGGTGCTTTAATTCACTGAGCTATTTGGCCGGCTCAGAACAACACCATTTATTGAAGAGTTTTCTTCCACTTGATAAAAAATTCTTCTTTTTGACAGCGAGCCCATATGTAGCGGCCACTCAGCCTTCCTCCTCCCCAGTCACATTACAGCTTCCTTCTCACAATATCCTGCTTCCGGTTCCCACCTCCTGCCCAATCAATGTCTGCCATGTCACACAGCCTGCACTCGAAGCCCCACTTCCACCCTGGCCCTGTATGTAGCCTTTGTTCCCTGGTCAGGCCCTCCAAAGCTCCACCTCTCTCCTTTCTGTGGTATTCCCGGTGCTTGCAATAAAGGCCTCTTTTCTCTTTTCTGTCTCTTTACTACACTGAAAAAACCAACAATTATTCCTTTGTAAATCTACAATGTTTTATAATATATTTATTTCTTTGTGGAAGGCATGCCTTTTGCTATTGTGTCTTAATATTGTCACAATTTATTGCACCCTGGAGTGTAGCCTTTGTATATATATACATTTGTAAATATGTATCTTCATATATAAATTATATTATGTAAATTTTTATATATTTACAGTAAAACTGTGTGCAGTATGTGTGCCACACATTTGCTAAGGACAAGAATCCAGCAATTAGCCTTAATTAATATCAACGGCAGCAGCTTCAGTGTTCAGATCTCATAACTCACTGACTATGTCCGTTCTAGTAATGTCTGCCCTGGTAGCTCCAGCTCCACCTTATGTAGCACTTGGAGATAATACGTAAACCTCTGACCTTGGGTAGTTCTGTAGTCAAGAGGAAACAAATACCTCTGTACTGTACCCCTCTGCCCTTGAGCTATAATTGATAATCAATTGCAGTAATCCAAAGCAACAAGATTTTAGCAATTTCAGATCAGATTAACTGAACAACAATTTTATGATCTTTAATATTTCACTGCAACTCAAAGGTTAATTATTCTTGTCCTATTAAAGAAAATTCTAGGGCTTCGGAGACAGCTCAGTGGAATAAGTGCTTGCCTGGCAAGTGCAGGGTCCTGAATTCAATCCCTGGTACCACCAAAAAAAAAAAAAAAAAAAAAAAAAAAATTCTGTTCCATATAATAGATTGATTTTTGACAACTGAAAACTTTCTATTTTAAAAATATAAGCACCTTGTATGAGCTGCCTCTTGGTAACATATGTGGGTGGAATTATAGCAAGATGGAGAAAGAAAAATGTATCTGAAAATTGATATACACTTTTATCTCTTAAAGACATATTCTTTGTCAGATATAGTGAAATCTAAATTAGATATGAGAACAAAGTGCAATAAATTAAACATAGTATGGATTTTTAAAATCACTTGTTTCAGCTCTAGGATTATTGCCATCTCTTTTCAAACATATATACACAAAATATTCAAGAAAATAATGTTCCTAGTTTTGAGAAATTTTAACTCAAACACTAGAAGAAATTTCCAATTATATTTTTAATAGATTAAGTTAATTGGTACATTTTACATATACATAATGATCACATTTATCCTGAAGAATTTTTGTGTGTATATTACATATTTAGCTTCTTTTGCTCCCATTTGCCTCCCTCCAACCTCCTTTATTACAAAAGCTTTGTTTCCACTTTTTCTTTCTTTTCATTCTTGTTGTTTTTCCCTTCTTTCCTTCCCTCTCTCCTCTCCCTAGTTCCCATTCCCGCTTGAACATTTTTCTTCCTATTCCGCAATGTGTATTATGCTTTGTGATCCTTATTTACACATGTGGCTTCTCACACCAGAGAAACAATGCGATATTTACATACGTATGTCTGATTTATTTCACTTAGAAGTATGGTTCATTCATTTACCAAGCAATGTCTTATTTTATATTGCTTTATGGCGGAGTAGTACTCCACTATAAAAAATACCTTCTTTATACGTTTATAACTTGATGGGCATTTAGACTACTTCCAAGAGCTTGCTATTGCAAAAATGTGCTGTATGTCAATATGGTATAGTGTTTCTAATTCTTTAAGGAAGATACCAAGAATAGGAATTTCTTGGCAAAATATACATCTCCAGTTTTGATTTTTTTTTTTTTTTGAGGAATCTCCACACTGCTTTCCAGTCTACACTCCCACCAGCACTGAAGGAGTGTGCCTTTTTTCTGTGTTGCCTCTCCAGCGTTTGTTATCAGTTCACTTCTTGATGATAGACATTTTTTGTGGTGAAATGTAACCTGAGCGCTGTTTTAGTTTGCATCATTCAATTGACCAGGGATGTTGAACATTTTTTTCATAGATTTATTTGCTGTTCCTGTTTGTTAATCTGAGAAGTCTCTATTCATTGCAGAGGACCATTTTTGGATAGGGTCTTTCATTATGGGCAGTCTGGTTTTTTTAGTTCTTTACATATTCCAGATGTTAGTGTTTTGACTGAGGAACAGCTGGCAAAACATTTTTTCTGCTCTGTAGGTTATCTATTGAGTTTTTTTGGTGGTTTCTTTTGCTATGCAAAAGCTTCTTAACAAGATGAAATCCCAATTTTTGATTCTTTTACTATTTTCTGTGAAAGTGGAGTACTTTCTGGAATGAGGATTTGAACACAAGATCTTGTGCTTGCCATGTAGGTGTTGTGCCACTGAGCTATATTTCTGGCCTGCAGTGGAAAGTTTGTTCAGAAAACTTGTGCTTATTCCTATGTCTTTTGTACTTCTACTGATACAAATGGATCAAAGATAAAATATTAAAATAGAAACAATAAGGGCTGGCAAAATAGCTCAGTGGACTAAGCACCTGCTTAGCAAACACAAGGATGGGGTTTCAATTCATGCACCACTGGCTCTGCCTCCAAGCATTCTGAGCAGGGCAATGAGACACGACATGGTGGCTCACGTGCATAATCCTCACACTGGAGGCTGAAAACAGGAGGATCACTACAAGTCCAATCTGTGTAGTGAGACCCTGCACCAAACACACACACACACACACACTATATCTATATCTATATCTATATCTATATCTATATCTATATCTATATCTATCTATATAATATATGTAAAATAGAATAAAAATAATATATCTGCTGGAATATTGTGGGATTTTACTTCCATAAGTTTTTGCTTATGCATTGCTTTCTAAAAGAACTATGAATTAGCCTTTCAGACCCACATGCTTGTTCCTTTATTGTGTTCCATCAACGCATGCATTCCCTTAGTTCCTCTCTGCACCGAGCCCTAATGACTGAGTACCCTTTTCTCTTTCAGCTTCTTCTTGATGCCAAACAATGAAGCATAGTAATTATTTTTTTAATTTTGAGTTTTCATTATTACATATTTGCAGAATGTAATGATCACATTTCTTGTGCAGACATGGTAGATGTACACAGAATATCTTTATTTTCATTCTGAATCCTTCCTTTCTCTCTCTCTCTCTCTCTCTCTCTCTCTCCCTCTCTCTCCCCTCCCTCCTCTTCTATTACCCTCCTGCATCTCTTGATTATTTTTCCATTTAAAAAAGATCTACTTCTCTGTTTTCTACTATCTATCTTTTATTTTACACTTCAGTTTGTTTTAGGTTTCTCATAAGAAAAACCATGCAATATTTAAGCTGGTGAACCTTATTTCTGTGAGGTATTATGTTGGTATTTTGATTGGGGCTGCATTAAATCTGTATTCTAATGGTGGGAGTTGGGCTACTTTCATTATGTTGGTTCTTCCTACCCAAGAGCAAGGGAAAGATTTCCATTTTCTGACATTCTCTTCAATAACATTTTTTTAGATTACTGTGGTTTTCAAAGTATAGATCTTTAACTTCCCTGGTTAGATTGATTCCTAAATATTACATTTTATCAAAGCTATTGTGAAAGATATAGTTTCCCTAATATCTCTTTTAGTGAGTCAGTTACATGTTTTTTGTGTTTGTTTTTGGTACCAAAGATTGAGTTTAGAACCTTGAACTTTCCAGGCAGATATTTATGCCAATAAGGTGAATGTATTATTTGTATACAAGAATCCTATAGATTTTATTTTACTGACTTTGTATCCTGCTATATGACTGAATTTGGTTACTAAATGTAGATATCTTCTGGGGTCTTCTATGTATAGTATACTGTCCTTTGAAAATGAGGATAATTTAACTTCTTTTTTCTCTTTCTTTGTGTCTTTTATTTCTTTCTCTTGTCTAGTTCTCTGCCTAAAGTTTTTACAACCATAATGAACAGATGTGGTAACAGTGAACAGCCTTATTTTGTTCCTAATGCTAGGGTGAAAGCTTTATTTTTACCATTTAATATTATCTTGGCTGTTAGTTTGCTTTAGATGGCTTTCATCAGGTTAATATAAAACTCACCTATTCCAATTTTCTGCAGGTTTCTTTTTATCATGAGTGGAAATTGGACTTTGTCAAATGATTTTCTGTGTCCATTGAAATGATCCTGTGATATTTGTCCATGGGTTAAAGGACATTATATTTATTGATATGCATACTTTGAAACATCACTGAATCTCTGGGATAAATCTTACTTGGCCATGACATACACCTTGATCGTTTACTGAATTGCTTGCTAGCATCTTGTTGAGGATGTTTGCCTTTATGTTCAGTAGGGAGATTGACCTACAGTTCTCCTTTTTTGGATGGTACTTTCCTGCTTTTGTTATCAGGATAACACTTGAATCCAGGAACAGCTTTAGGAGTATTGTTTTCTTTCCGTTTCATTAAAAGCTTAAGGAGGAGACATATTAGGTCTCTAAATTTCTGTAGAAGTCAAATGAATTCATTAGTACCTGGGCTTTTCTTTATTGGTAAGTTTATAATTTCATTGTCCACTTCATTAACTGATATTGAGTTATTCAGAACTTTTATATTTTCTTGATTCAAATTTGGTCATTTGTACATATCTAGGAATCTATTTTTTCTGTCTAATTAGAATAAAAGTTCTCAGTACAGATACTGATGATTTTTAGGGTTTATATCTGGATAACTCTGAAAGCCTTTTGTGGGCAAGGGAGGCAGGCTTTTAAGAAGCGGTTGAATCCAGTTTGTTACTGAAATTTCATGGTCCAACATTGTGACCGATGCATGGTTCAGTGCTGGGATCTAAGGATGTGAATGGTAAAACTGCCCTAGGGCAGGTAGCCTGCATACAATAGAAGAAACTGGAGGAGGTTTATCTCTCCCTGCTTTTCTCTTGTTGCTTTTGCTGTTTTTGGTTTGTAGGAACTGTTGACCTCTGCCATGTGCAACACTGCTGAGAGCCAACTGATTACAGCCTGAAATGTCTATAGCATTTCCTCCTATCACTTGGGTGTTGGGTGTTTTTTGTCTCAGCAAGGAAAGAATTATGACTGAGACCATGATCTGGATGTCTGCAGAATCTGCTGTGATTTCACCATTTTCACTTCTGATTGCGTAGATTTGAGCTTTTTTCTTTTCTTCATAAGGTTTGAGAAGGGTTCATTAGTTTTATTTAATATTTCAAAAACCAACTTTTTAATTTATTGGTTTTTTTTTTCTTAACTGCATTAATTTTTGCTCTGGTTCCCTTGACCTAAGGGTTTGTGTTGAGAAGTCTGCTGTGATTATGAGGAGTGGTCTGTTTCTTTTCCATAACTACTTTTAATGTTCTGTTTTTATGCTGTTTCTGGAATCCTGGGTTTTTTTTATTTTTTTGGCATTTTTATATTTGGTACAGGGTCTCACTACGCAGCTCAGACTCTTAGTGATCCTCCTGTTTTCTGCTTCTCAGTGATGTGCTTACTGGCACACGCCACCATGACTGGACTCAGTTGGAGGCTCAGTGTGTCCTGGGGCAGGAGCTGGCATGGCACGTAGGACCCAGGGATCAAATTGTGGTCCCTCCACTTGCTAAAGCATGCACTTAGCCCTCTGAGCTATCTTGCTGGCCCTGGAATATTGATTATTATCTGATGCATTACAGATTTATTTGTTCATAACTAATTGGAGTTCTATATATCTCACTTACTCGTAGGCCAATTTTTTTTTTCCCCAGGCTTGGGAAGGAATTACTTTTGTGAACAATTTTTAACCTTTTTGCACTGTCTCCTGCTTTTTCATTAGTACCAGTCAATTTTATGTTACTCTTCTTTGCATCATTGTACAATTTCTGAGCTTATTTTTATTGTCTCTTGGTGTTTTCATTACTAAAAACAATTCTGTCTTCTAAATCTGACATTCTATTCTCATCTGGATCCATTTGTCTGCATGTACTTTCAATGGAATTTTTAATCTCTTAGAGATCTGCTTAAATCTGCCAAAATCAATCAGTGGACTGATTTAGTATTCCCCAAACCTTAGTCTTATCACCACACTGTGAATAAATCTCATATTCCAGATTCAACCATCGCCAGAAAAGCCCCATCTATGAATGCATGCACTTTTGGGGGGACAGCTAGACACAAGCCATAATATCATGCAACTATCGGCAGTTATTATGAGAACCTTGGTTTTTCTCTGTTTTTTCTGTATTTTAGGGAAGGGTCTACAGGGTTTTCAAGGTCTCACTACTAGACTGGACTCATAGTGATCTGCCTGTTTACTGCCGCCCAAGTGCAAGGATTACAGATGAGCAACACCAAGCCCAGTCTCATTGTCATCTCAGTGGGGCCAGCACAGCAGGCCCAGGGATCAAAAACCCTGTCCCTGAGCCTGCTTGAAGGTGCTTTAATCTGCTGAGCTATTTGGCTGGCTCAAAAGTTGATAAGGATTTTTTTTTTTTTTTTGACTGACTCAAACTGCCTTAAAGGTGCATCCGGTGAGGCAAGTGGATCTGGGGATCAAACCATGCTTCCCTGGCCCTGACAGAGTTTGCCCAAGCAGGCGCTTGAACAACGGAGCTAACCCACAGCCCCCCTGGCTTTTCCTGCTTGTAATACATTTGTTCACCAATTAATAGGATCCCTGTCCATAAAAGTGTGTACTGCTTTTATGATTTGCTTTTCACTTTTAGGACTATAAAAGCAGGAAAAATACAAAATCATACATAATTAAATGCAAAATTACATTTTTAGCTTCAACTGAAATTTTGTTTGTTTTAGAACTATTTTCTTAATCTTTGATTAAATCATTGAAATATTACCAACCTTAACTATTGAAACAGTTTATTTTTCTTCTAATCTGAATTTCTGCTATTAATTGTTGGACAGTGGCAACTTTAAAAAATCAACTGTTTTTTTCCCATAATTTTATTGAGAAACAAATATCAATGAGACAGTTTCAAACAAAATTGGTAAGACAGTTCCAATAATTAACACATTGCATACGTTCTTCCTAGTGGTTAATTGCTGTACAAGATGCGGATATCATATCTTATCTACAAACACAATTAGAACAAATCCTTCTATTCATTAAGAGGATGTAACTATATATATATATCCCAACCACCTTGAATACACAGATACAAAATGGACATTCATCTGTATCCCCCTTTTTTGTTAAGTTTCATCATTTAAATATTATAGGTGTGTAAACTCAGCAAAATATTCTAAAAGAGTTCAGTAGTCCATAATAGTATTGAGTCTTCCACTTCACTGGCAATGTCAGAAACTGTTCACCTGAGTCCCCTACAGTTCAACATAACAGCATGACTTTACTTCTTATATTTCGTTTTTATACTTTTCTGCTGGATGGCTAAGACCAAGGTAAAGCAGGACCTATGCAACATGAGTTGTAGCTTTTGGGTCTGATAAGGTCAGTGAAATCCTCTCAGGATTTATCCTCAGATCCTGTACCTCTGATTGTAGAACCTTTGTCAGTGTCAGCCATGTGGATGAGGCATGGCCATTGCTTGGCCAGTGTGCTCTCTGTGAAAGCCTGAGAGAATATTTCTCTCCATGTGACTCTCCTTAGGCACACTCTACATCATCAATCACTTTCCTCTTTGTCCCCATAATGTCCTTGATCAGAAAATTTGGGACACTACCGAGTTACATGACGTTAATCTGTAATAGTAGTTTCATGCTTAGAGTGCCTGTCATTCTGGTCTTCTGAATATGGGCTGCTTGTCATGACATGTCAGTTGTTACTGTGCTGTCTCTCCAGTAGATGATTGTTCAAAAAGAAGAGGGTAGTGCATGAAGGCAAGAGATAGGAAAAGGAATATTGTGGGACTGTCCTGCTTCAAAGTTGTATATGGTTAGATTTTTGGACTTATGTGTAAACATAAGAAGTATATAATTCTTTATGCCTGTTTTTAAAATATATTCTAGTTGTTAAATGTTTTTTCATCATATTCTATAGGGACTTAAAATTGAATATATCAATACTTGATGAATAATACCTTTTCCATGTTATGCCTAAGATGTTTGATATTCAGACAGGTAGTGAGGTTAAGCTTAACAGCCTAGGTTGTATGGTAATAACAATAAGCTTGTCTTCTGGATGGTTAACAACCTAAGTTTGCAGACCAAAATTGGAGAAAAAGCAGGGCCACAAGGAAAGCCAACATTTTGGCCCTAGTCTTCCAAGGTCAATTAAGACTCAGGACATATGAGAACTTGTACTCAAGTTTGTTTTTAGAACAGCCTTCAGAGTAAAATTAAAACAAAGGTACAGTGATATCTCTCATCATCCTGCTCTCACACATGTATAACATCATATTTTACTTTACTAAATTATTATCTGGCTGGATTTCCCAATAAGCAACTTTACAATGCACCATATTTCAAGCTTTATAATATTCTCTTTTCTGCCCTCATATTCTCATAAGCATTGATCTTCTGCTGCTTTTTAAGGCACTTTCCCAATTCTAGTTCTCTCTTCATTCTCTGGGAAGCCATTCTTTTAATTATCTCTCCACATGTAAAATATTTAACCTGCAGCTCTCGAGCGGTCTCTGACATTTCACTTTCCAGTATTAAGGCTTTGAAGTGTCTTGTATGGCATTCTGATTTCTTTCTCCTTTCAATTTTACTTCCAAAAATTGTCTGGCCCATAGTATGTGTTGACTGCCTCTATTTAATCATTAACTCTCATTTCTTAAAAAAATTACAAAATACTGTGCTTTGCAGAATATTTGTCATTCAAAAATTTTCAGCTACCTCTTTATCTTCGGACTAGTAGTTCTCTAAATTGTTCTTTCTTCAGAAACGATCTAGCATTCAAAGATTCTTAAAGACAGTCAGATAAATGACCTAAAAAAGACATAAAGGCACCGAAACATCTATGTGTTTGCAAACATTACATATCCAGTCCTGAAAGTTGCATGGAGCAGCTAAAAGATTAAAGTGACATGCAAGGAACAGGAGCAAACACAAAATCAAAATCAGTTATGTTGATAAAAAGGAGTTTCAGCCAAGAGATGTCACTGTTTAAATACTTATTGTGTACAGGGAAAGGGATCAGCCTTCCATTTAACCTGGTGATTTGTGTGTGTGTGAAATTGGCACAATTAGCTCAAATCAACGGAGTCTGCAGTCATTACTAAGCTAGCTGTTTTCCTTTCTGTGATTTCAATATTATTGATTAAAACAACAAACTAAAATGAATGTGAAGAGGCCTGTGAATGTGACTAAACACAGCTGGAAATACAGTTGCAGTAAGGCATAAGGAAAGAAAAAACATTTCAACACTGTTCTTGGAAGTATCAATGCATCAAGTAATTCTTTGTAGTAGTTGATTACTAGACTTAATAATTGTTCAGGTCATATAAAATCATCAAACTTAGTCTGTGATTTTGAAAGCTCACATCACAGTTAAATGGAACAAGAATATTGTGACTAAGGATGAATTTTAGTAAAATAAGTAGAAATTTATAAGTTAAAAATGAGTTTGTTGTATTAAAACTCAGCCTGGATATATTAAGCATGACTGAAGCCTTTTTTATCAAAGATCTGAATAATGAAACAATTGCCCTGAGACTTCTTGCAAAGGACTGTTTTTATATAATTCTTTTTCTTAAACATGTAATGGAGAATCTTTTGAAGCACTATACAAAATAAGCTAAGTACAGTTATTTTGCATCCTCAAAGATATAACACTTTTGGTAAATGTTAGTTTTAGAATGAACTCTTCCTTATGAGTGGATAAAAATAGTGGAAAGCAGTTTAAAGAAATACAAAAGATGCACAATCTAATATCCATGCAAAATTAGTGCGTTAGTAGAAGAGAGGATAATAGGTTCCTGAATCTGTAATTATATGTGTTTGAAATTGCATTTTTAGGAGTGAAATTTTAAATGCAAATAATAGAAAATAATAGTAATATAGAACCTTACAATATGTTTACCAGTTACCATATATATTTTATTTCTATAGTTTTTCTGCTTTGCGTTTTATGTTCTCTTAGAGTATTACTTAGGATTAGTTTAAATGGAATGAAATGTGCTTGTTTCTTAGCATAACAAAAAATCTGATGATTGTATTATTTCAATTTGTGGTACACTTATGCCTTTTCTTAAATTTGTTGCACTAAAATATCTATGAATATTTAAAAATTAACTTGTCTAGCAAGTAATTTTAAGGGAAAAAGGAGAATGACTCTAAACACTCATTTCCATATGTTTAATGAAACAATCAACAGCGTCGGTAGAAATAAAAATTGGTTTCTCTCATTGTCACATTAAAAAATTATTTTATTTTAATTTTAATATTTGATATGTTAAAATGTATATCCAACTGTGGACCACTCACTTCACAACAAGTGGAACTAAGTGAAGCACTCAGCTTTTCTCTTATTTGTAAACTATTCTTCATTTTCAACTGTTGCTCACATTCTAGTCTCTCTGATCACCACTGGCATTATTGAGTATAAAAATGATTCTTAACATTTAGTGATAGAATGAAATTCAAATATTCGACTTTTGTATATTATTCACTGAAGAAGCTTGTCATATGTGATATTACAACAGTGAGTGGTAGTACTGGTAATAAAATAAATTGAGAAACATGCATAAGTGAGGACAAATAAATTACATGGAACAATTTTTTTAAATAGAAGTATTTCATAACATGTGACTTTGTTTGCAAAATCTATTTAGGTATAATATAAAATGTACCTATATTAAGAGTATGTTTGAGAAGTTTTCCAAATGGGTATACTACTGTAACACCAATACCATTCAAAAACTATAAATTTTTACAGCTTTCATTTTGTCCGACTCTAAATCTATAATCCAATCACTTAAACCGTATTTGTTTAATGTTTAATTTCTCTAGCTCTGTATTTTGCATGTCAAATTATCTAGATTGTATTAGTTCACTTAAAGTTCTTACAGGTGTTATAGACAAGTAGAAAATTTTTACATCATGTACCATCATTATTGGGATCCCACAAAGTTTGCAGAGAAGTTTCAAGATATATTTCATTGTGTTAATTTTTAATCTTTCAATTTATGAGGATAGTTCTCTGTTTGCCTGCGATATTGAAATTTATATGTCACCTTCATTAGGAAATAGTACCCAAGTGTCGAATCAAACACTACTCAAGATATTGTTGTTAATCAACATTTTAAATAATTTGCTTTCAGTAGAATATATAGAATTTCATCAGATATGTACATCTTGTCCAATCAATTGAAAGTATTAAAAGACTGACCTTCTCTGCAAAAGAACTTGTAATGGTTTTTATTTTAAACTCAAGATAGCATCATCGACTCCCCTCCAAATTTCCAGCAAGACCATCAGCCTTCGACACAGCGTTCAGCATTGCCAAGCCACGCAATTACATGAGCCAATTCTTTGAAGTGACTCTATTTATACATACACTATTTCTGTTTCTCTGGATTACCAAAACCAATTTTCTCTCCTCTCTTCCCCTCTCCTCTCTCTTCTCTTAAATATTTTCTGCAAAAGAGGCAAACAATTTATTTGAAAATAATTCAGGCAGATTTAAAAATTTAATGTAATTTATATGTTGATGTTACTTAAAATACATTTAACTTAATTTGTTGTTGTTGCTCACATATAAAGAACAAATTAATTCCAATTATTTTCAACTTGAGTTATTGCTAATGTTTATTTATTTATTTAGGTACCAGAACTCATACTTGCCAGGCAGGTGCTGTACAGCTGAGCTACATCACCAGACCTTCTACTTTTTAAAATTAATTTATTACTCTCATGCATTTAATTAGATGACGTACGACTGTTTATGTTAGTGTTATGCTATTCTTATTTTTGCGTGTATTAATAAGATACAATACTTCTTTACTTCCAGATTGCATAGCATTGTTTTTTCTCGCCTGATTTTTATAGTCCAGAAAGCTTAAATGAAACAGTTCTATATAATGCTATGAAAAGTATGTATGGAAATCAAAGTAGAATTGATACTCAGTTGAAAAAGAATAGCAATAGGCCAGGTGTGGTGGAGCAATCCCGTTATCCCAGCACTGGGAAAACAGCTGTCTGAAGAGGCAAGAGGATCACTCCAAGTCCGAGGCCAACCCAGGATGCAAAGGGAGGTCAAGCCTTCCTGAATCACACTGCAAAATTGTCTGACAAAGATAAACAAACAAAAAACAGTAGCAATGAAAATCTGATAGAGACACTTGATTCTATATACTGTATGAGATTTACAATGTTGTATACTAAAACAAAATAATTAGGCAGATTCAGTACTTCTGTGACAATTTCAAGTAGCCCAATTTTCTTCTCACATACCTTTCAGAAAAGTACTTTTATCTCTACTAAAATTAAAATATTTACCAAGATAAAATATTTATCATAGCAAAGCACTCAAAAGCACACATAACCTTTCAACTTCTGAGAACTTTCCAAAAATAATGTGTCACTCTGATAAAAATTGATCATGGAGATATCTCCGTGATCTTTCCAGGTATAATTTATTTTCAGAGATGAATATTCATCATCATGCATTCAAAAAGGAAAGTAAGGGCCGGGAAGATGGCTCAGTGGAATAAGCGCTTCCCTGGCAAGCGCAAGGACCTGAGTTCAATCTCCGGTTCCACAAAAAAATAAATAAATAAAAATTTTAAAAAAAAGGAAAGTAGAGTAACACAAAGAGAACAAAATATTAACAAGAAGTTAATAGTGACCGATTCCACGTCTTCTGTTCTGCTCTGGTTTCCAGCAGTTCCAAGTTCATCGGCACTGGGCTCTGTTGTTTAAGTGACGGTATCATAAACACTGGTGGGTTTGAATTTCCTCTCCATAGCAGTGATCACTATTTGATTTTTTTTTTTTTTTGTTTTGGCAGCCTTAGCCCACCCTGAGGGCGGGGCGAGTGCAGCATGTGATGCCAGGAACCTAACCTCATTCTGCTGTGCCTGCCTAAATTTGCCTAAGCAGGCAGTTTAGACTGCTGAGCAGAGGCGGCCAAATAGCTAAGGGGATGAAAGTGCCTACAAGCAGAGAGGAACCAAGGTTCAATCCCGGGCCTGCCGTGGTGGCCCTGACCCAAACCTGGAGCCCTCTGAGACAGCTATTGAGACTGGGTGGTGGCACGTATCTGTAACCCGAGCACTTGGGAGGCTGTAAACAGGCGGATCACTATGAGTCCGATCTAGTAGTGAGACCCTGAACACCCTACAGACCCTTCACCCCCCAAAAAAACATCATAGACTACTGAGCTATCTCACCTGCCCACTATTTGATTTTTAACTTCTCTGTTCTTCAGTTCCTCAGCTGCAAAATGCATAATGTTATTAAAGCATTCAATTAGGATCATAATAAGAATTAGATGAGCTGTTATTTTAAATGATTGAGAGCAGTGTCATACAATTCTCAAGCTGTGTTTGTTTTTACGTGTGTGTATATGTCAGGGCAGTGTGTTCTAAATACAATTTTAAACATTTTCCATTTAGGGAGAAAGCGCAAGAGCATATTATGTTGTATGCCTCAAGGCAAAAGCATAATAGCTGTCTGAAGAGTAATTCTCATGCCCAAGTCAAAAGTTACACATTTAATTATTAAAAAGATGCTGGCATTAACTTTACACAAAATTTTCTGTCAATTTTATGAAGTTATCACCAGGAGAGAGGAACTTTATCAATACGGTTCACGAGCTAACAAAGAGCTAAGATTCTCCACCAGCACTCTGTGTGCTTTCTTCCTGTCACTACTAATTACATCACGTATTTTATATTTTAAATTAAGGGCTAACCTGCCATTTTCTCAAGGAAGTCTTCCCTGCTTCTTTTTTCTAGGTTGCTTCCTGAAACAGATCTTAGTGAGTCCTGTGTTCTTGCCTTTGGAGAGCTTCACATAATTGTAATTAAATAACTATGTCTTAGAAAATCCTCTGATTATTTTCATTAATGTATCACAAGACATTCAGTTGCTCAAGAACAGGAGCCTTAATTGCTATATTTCTAACAGAGTCTGGACAGAGAATCTGCAATTTTGTTAAGAGGAGGGATCTGAGAATGTTCATTTCTTTCTTAGCTATTGACAATATTAGTGTTGCAATAAACAGCTATTGTATGAATGAGTGATAAATTATACCTACAATAAAAGTTTATTTTGGGTGATAAAGAAATTAAGAAGGGCTAGCAAGATAGCTCAGCAGACTAAGCACTTACTCGGGCAAGCTCAGGGACAGGGGTTCAATCCTCAGGTTGCCCCATGCCTGGATTTCTCTGAGCCTGTGAATGAGTCAGGCATGATAGTGTGTGCCTGTAATGCCAGTGCTGGGGAAGCTGATAACAGGAGAAACACCACTAATCTCCTATACCAAATACATAAAAAATAAATAAGTATATAAGTTAAGGACATGTTCTTCACTGTTTCAAAGTTGACTTTGAATACTGTACTCTGAAAAGATGAGTTTAAATGAATTCAGGTTTTTGAGCATCATTAAGCATGTGTGTTAAAAGTGTTTTATTGAAAACATCCTATAAATTAGCTTCTACCAATATGACAATGTCAGTGGCAAGGACGAAGACTGTAAGCAGGAGTTTTCCACAGATATTGCTTCCATGGTGGGCACCTTGCTACATGAGCTCTGGTATGAGATGCACTCTGCCTTGTTTATGTTCACCCTAGAAGGACAATCTAGATTTATGAATCTCATACATTTGTTTCTTTCAACATCAGTAGAACTTCATCACTTCTGTTTCATGTGTTTGTTGGATCCCTGCCACTTAATGTTGAAATCACAAGGGAAAGAAATGCTACAGTCCCCACTGCGTGTGAAGATCAGATCTGCTGTTTTTCTGTGCCCTCCTATAAAAGGTCCAAGTCTGTGGTTTTGAGGCTACAATGCAATCCCTTCTCTGTGGAAGTGAAACAGTTCAAATATCCTCAGTCAGGAAACCTGCTCACGGGCAACCAGGCAGACAAAGGGCAAGTGGAGAGGAACTTCTGATTTTTTTCAGGAGTGGGACAGCTGCTGCGACAGGTCACACACAACTCCCAGCGCACACAAAGTGCTGAGAGCAGTACTGAGCATCCCTTGCATATCTGAATTCCTAGCATTACTGTCTCGTGTTGCTTTATTACCACAATAAACTTGTGAATCATAGTAACTAACGCAGTAGGGCTCCTATGCTGAATTCATTTTCATAATCTCTTTTGTTGTCACAAATGTGATCTGAAAGGGTGCCAAGTCAGCAGTTCCTAGCTGCTTATTAATATAGCACATTACCAAGATTCATTTAAAACTTCAACAGATGTAATATAATGAAACATTTTATAATAATTACAATTATGCTCCCATTTAATAATAATTGGGCCATTGTGCCTATATTTCATTGCGCTTTAAAGACAATTGGATCTTTTCAAAAGTAGATAACCTCTCAGCAGGTATGCTGCTTAACAATCCAACAGATTCGAGAGAATAAAAATGGAGATGGCAAAAGCAACAAATGTTCAACTAAGAGATAGAAGTTAAAGCAATTTGGGAATTTAGTTGCTCTCAAAAATAATGTACAATTGCTGAATAAAAACCAAGAGTCTCAATGACTATAAATAGTAGAACTAAGAAGTATTGAAAATGTGTTTTGCGACTTGAAAAATGTTACATCCAAAGAATATAGAGTATCAGACGTCTGTACGAGAAAGCTATTCATCAAAAGCTTACCCTGAGAAAAGCAGAGACTTAATCTATATTAGAGATTCTCATGATACCTATTTCCATTATATCATACTAACCTCTCTTACAACAAAGCTAATTGTAAATACACCAGCAACATAAAAGTAGTACACCAAACATTATGATGTTTGCTAATCAATAATGACATTTCTTCCCTAAATAAAAGTATACATTCCAAAACTTCCTCACAATGTAAAGGTTTAGACTTCCTAATGAAATATAGAATTTTAAATAGATTTACATAAATGATAGGGTAATTCCACCTGTTTAATTTAATTTAATTTATTTATTTATTTTTAATTTTTTTTTGATGGAACTGGGGATTGAACTCAGGCTCTTGTGCTTGCCAGGCAAGCACTTATTCTACTGAGCCATCTCCCCGGCCCCCACCTGTTTAATTTTAATTTTAACTCAATAAGTGATTATAATTTAATTGTAAAAATTAAGTGAAAAATACGTAGTAGATAGTGAATGATAAATGATCACTCTTCTTTGTTTCAAAAAATGTACAATCTAGAAAGATATACAATAAAAATATAATTATAAATTGTGACAGCTATTTCAAATTTTAAAACAGGGTAGTCATGGAGGAGAATAGCTCAGGGGGATAGATTTAAGAATGAGTGATTGGTAGTGACATTTCTCAAGGAGAGAGATCATACCTGAGACCTGATTGCTAGAAAGCTAATGTACTTGGAGTGCATTGGATGAGGTAATTCAAGCCGGAGCATAGGCACCAGGGTTTAAAGGTGCAGGTCAGTGTCTATGTAGCAGATGATGAATGGGCCAGAAAAAGGTTGGTTATAGAGTGAGAGTTTAGTTCATTGAAAAATTTTTAAAGCGAGTTAAGGAATTTATAATTTTATTTTAAAGAGATAGAAACATTTTGTAAGTACTAAACATATATGGAGGATGAGCAAATTATTTCTTTAAAAAAATCATGTCGGATGCTCAGCAGAGACAAAATAATGTGTGGGAGATGTGAGTGACAACAAAGAGACCCATTTTGGGGCTATTGTAAATCCTGGATGAGTGAGGAGGGCTGCTTAGGCTAAGAATTTGAAGTTTGGTCTTTGGGAACAATAACTGTACATTGAGTCTCTAAAGTTTTCCAAGTTCCAAGAAGCATTCTGTTGACAATGAAATATGTTTACTTTATGTGCTTATGACGTTGTTGTGCTCTTACCTGTTGCATAAGATTGTAATGTGTGGTTTTATTAAGGATACAACTGGGACGGAGAGATAGCTCAGCGGACTAAACGCCTGCTTAAGCAAGCACAGAGACCACTGGGATTCCACGCCCAGCACCATGTCCCAAGCTGACCACACCCACAGGCATGCTGAGCAGGCCACTGAGTGGGTGCCGTAGCACATGTCTGTAATTCCAACGATGGGAAGGCAGAAAACAGAAAGATCGCTGGGAGTTTGACCTGCATAATGAGACCCTGTACCAAATATGTAAATAAATAAATAAATTTCTAAAAGGATATATCTAAACAAAAAAAGTGTAGCAAATCAAAAACTTTGATCACAAATACAAAAGATCAATTCACTAAAAGTGTGCTAATTCCATAAACTATGCAGTTTTAACTAGAAGTGAAATGATTGGCTTATCAGATTTCTAAAACAATTAGTAAAAGGAAGGAAACATATGATCAGGCTTCAAAACTGAATATTTTGAAACTTTAAACAATTAAAACTATTTATCAGTTGGAATAGAGCAATCACTGACAGTGATAGGCAATGAAAGTTTCTTCTGACAAAATCTCCAAATGAAAATATTTTGTCTCAAAATCAGAAGGCACAATTCCTTAGTTCTTATTCTGAGGTATTATGCCAAGGCTGAGACAAATTCTTCTTGAGAATTAATTTTTAGCTTGTTCCATCTGCTAATGCAAATGGTCTTGGAATCTTAATGTAACATTATGTCCAGGCTCTGCTTTTAGCATGCACCTTGGTCCATTATAAATTCAAGTCAATGATCCAATATTGAGGGAAGGTAAAAAAAAAATTATGAACAGAATCATTATTCCTATCATGCTCTTCCCACTGCACTGAAGCATGTAACTGGTAATCTCTAATGAATTAACTCAATCCAAAATTATCTCTTAATCATGTAAAACAACAGCCTGAACATCAGGAAGGAAGACTGCAGTGGTGCATGGGAGCTGGACACGTTCGGGAGACCAAGCATTGTGCTCTCCAAGGGCTAGGGTTTGACTCCTGGCTTTGTACTCATCAACATTTTGAGCTCACTGAGCCTCACTTACCTGGTTGTAAAATGCTGATAGGACTGACTGAACACAGCTGTCCTGAGGACTGAATGAGATGACGCATCATTACAGCATCTCTTGCATGATAAGCGCTTAGCACATAATGACTATTTTTCTTAACTTGTCTCAAACAGAAAATAAAACTTATTTAATGTTGCTTCCAAAAGCTTAATGTCTGCAAAAATAATGCCAGTAAAGTTGCTGATGCAATGAAAGTGTTAGGTAGCCGGGCATTTAATTTACTATACAAGCTCAGGGACCAAGGAAGTAGATGACAACATACAGCACATCTTCTGTTCAGTGATTGATGCAGCAGTTTCAGAAAAGTAGCTATCTGAACAGTAATAATCCCAGAGATTCTCCTCATGTGGGGAGGCCTGGCAAAGAGCTCTTGGCTCATGGGTGTTGGAGGACTAGATCAGCCAAGAACTGGTACATAAGGAATTCATACAAAGATATGACAGAACTGGTTTTTCTTTCTATTGATATTTTAACACAGACTCATTTATTTTAGGTATCTAAGAATTTCATATACTTTTTATAAGAAATGACTGTACAACAAAATAACTATATTGTATCAGCTGCCTTTTGCTAACATCAGCAAAGGTCCTGGATCCCTTAGCTCTGAAAACTTAAAAGCGCCTGCTTCCAAGAACTGAGCCTTAACTGTGTGTACCATTTACGATCGAAAATACCTGGCTGCAGAGCACACAAGTTGGTTTTACTTTATTTATATTTTAGGATATATTTACAAATATAAGGAAATACAAGATAATGCAAATTCAAATTTGAAATTTCTGTATTTCAATATGCTTTTCTAAAGTGGCATTATTTTGGAAATTTATGAATTAGTAGGATACAAGTCTCCTTGGCATAATAATTTATAATTTTTATTCTGTTATCTATCAACAGTGAGAAAGGAATGAAACTCAATAGTTAGGTTCAATGCTGACCTTCTGGAAAAATTTGATTCGGTTCTCATCCAATTCGGGTTGAGACCAGAATCGTGCAAAGAATTAAGTTCGTGACTCAAGGTACAACTCTTTGTTATACAATATTCAGAGTTAAGCTATCATGGATTCTCAATAGTTTTCCCCCAGTCACAGTACCTGAGTTAAGTTAATAGTTCCTTAAACAGGCATAGGTTGCAATGTTTCATTCATGCTAATCTTGTGTAGAAAACACTGGAAGTATTTCTAAAGAGATACTCTGATGTTAAGCAGTGCAGCTAGCTGTTATTGCTGCACAATTATCATTTTTTTTTTACTAAATACTACAAAAAACACCAAAACATTGAACAAAATGTTTATTGGAGAACAACAGGACTACAATGAGCCTGTTACCAAGATCTGTGACAAATTTTGCCTGTGGAACCGAACTGAGCCATTAGATAAGTTAGTCAGAAGATATTTTTATTATTCCTATTTTCTTGTTTATATGTACATTGTCAACACCAACTGAAAAATTCGGCATCTAAGTGACTAATAACACTGTTAAAGCAGCTTTGACTCTTTTGATGGGTCAAATCTCACTTGGAAACTGCCATTGTCATTTAGCAGTAGGCCTGAACATTTTCAAGTATAGGAAGTATAGTGGGATGTTGAATTTTGTGACTTTTTATTTTTCAAAAGAAGTATGTTGTTGGCAGACAGAGTAAGAGCACTAGTAAATTAATTACTCCGATACCCCATATGGGTGATCCATACCAGAATCAGAGAAGCAAGAGAAATGGGCAGATGGAAGGAGTTACAGTTTGTCAGAACATTATCAGTAAATCCCTCAGAGAGTAGAAATTAAGCCAGATGCTAGCACACACTGACCCAATGAATCCATGTTTACTTCAAAGAAGAGGTTTCATAAGTCAGCCAAGACATGATATTTGAGCCAAGTGTACACCACGTATCGGGAAGCATTGCACTAGGACAGATCATTCTCAATTTCTGGATCAGCAAATCAAGGAAACCTAGGAATGCAAAACAGCCTCTTTTCTTCATGGATTAAATTTTATACCTTTGGTGTAACATTCCCATAGTGCCCTCTACTGCCCTTCCTGCAGCCTTGGCGACAACAGGTGGGGTGGCAGATGAAGACGGACTTTCAAACACAATGGACTGGAAAGAGAATTAAAAATAGCAAGTGGGTTTCTTTATTGCACGTATTTGGTTATAAGATTTATTTTAAAAGCATTTTGTGTTTTTGAATGAAATATTTCTCCTCAATTCTCTGGTCAAACATTCTTCTGTATATCTCTCAGAACATTTGATATAAAGAAATGTTTTAAAAATTGTTTTAGCTCTACAATTTTAAAACTGTGTAAAATTCTTTCTAACACATAAAATAACCCATTTATTTGTTGATGAGTTAACAACTGACAAATTAATCACTGATTTAAAATTTCAACACTGTAAAATTATGTTTATATTGAAGGTTATGAACTTTAAAAAGCAGCACTCCTCACATTATTTGTTGAAATTATCATTTTGCAAATTATTAAATGGTGCAAGAATAGTTTTATAATTGAGAGAGGGAAGGGATATAAGGGAGAAGATTACAAAAATAAAAATAAAATAAAATTTATAAAATAAAATTTTCAGGAAATTGCAAAGACAAAATAAAGGAGAATGAATTTCAATAAAGCTCAGAAGTGAAAACAAAACTTTTTCATATCACTACAGTTACACTCATAAAACTCAACTGATATATCTCAAGGGAATTTAGAGTGATATAGCAAAATAATTCAGAATACAAAATAAAGAAATTCTTTTGCACAAATTAATATGTCATAATATTTTATTGATTTTAAGAATAGTCTGTGTTTTATTAATGTAAAATAAAATGTGAAAGATTCACATGTAGATTTAACTTTACCCTCTTGATTGTGTTCAGTATCACAAGCCAATTTTATAACACACAGACATGATAGAAGATTGTTTTATTTAGAAGCTTGTTTTATGTCAAGTCACAGTTTAATATTTAATTTATAATAAATAAATGTAAGAAGGATGACAAAGTAAAACTGATTTTTTTAACTTGGTTTGTGACAATCATACAAATTTATCAATGAATATTAAAACCAAAAAGAGAAAGAAACCCTCTGATTTGTTCTCTCTCTAAAACAGAAATAGTAAATCACACAAATACATAATTTGTTTTGTTATATATTGTAAAGGTTGTGTTTATACTATGAGCTGTGAATGAGATTAATGAGTTTTCTCAGCACAGTAAACCTCCTCCATGGAAACAGAAGCTAAATTGCAATAAATCACAAGTTTATGTGCGTGCATTTATGGGGAAGAGGAAGATTTAGAGTTGCTCAGTAGAGAAAACCCTCCCAAAGTCAAAGAGAAAATTATGGCTTCCACAACATAAAAGTAGATAAGCTGGGGCAAGCTTAAAATCGTACATGCAGTACCCTTTAATGATGTCATTAATTTGTTAAAAGTAATTATCGTGCCACAGTTTCCTGCTCATACTACATCAGAAGTGACAAGATTCTAGTCCAGTATGATGATTAACCTCACATGATTATGGATCTAGCACGGTTAAATTAGACCTGTGTTGTTTCCTCATTTCTCTGAAAACCCAGTACTGTTTTCTCTTCAAAAACAATTGTTTGACTTTATCCAATTCATCCAAAGCAAATATACTTTAAACCAATAACTGAATCTTATATTGTGTCATGAAGATAAGGTTTTCTTTCAAGGAAAATCTCACTAATTATATTTAACAGCTTGATGAGGGACTGATCATAAAATGATAATATATGTGGATATATGGGGAGAGAGAGAGAGAGAGAGAGAGAGAGAGAGAGAGAGAGAGAGAGAGAGAAAGAGTGAGAGAGAGTCAGAGAGTGATTTAGTCTAGATTTTGTAGACAAATTGAACTTCAACAAAATGGATTTAAATATCATTTTTTTTTTACTAACCATCTCTTTGTCTCTTTTATTGCTGCAGTTGCCTAGAAAATTTAACTACAATCAAGTGAAAAAAGACAAATGTAATAGAGACCCAGCAAAAGCCATTTTTCCTATTTATTTCAGAAAAAAATGTACTATTGGAAAGAGCCTAGGACCTTTCTACTTAGTATCTTGCAAAGAAAAATAAAATAATAGAATGTGACATATATGTTACTTCTGAAAATGACATTCAATCAGATCCAAACACAATGTGCTGCTAAAGAAAGAGAAAATTGTGTTGTTTGGTTAAAAAGTCAAAATCATTTCAAATAAAACATTGGTAAGAAAAAAAGTTCTCATCACAGGCAAAAAAAAAATAATTATAATCTATAAAATACTTACGAAGTCATAAACTTGAAGACAGTATTGTAAGGTCTCAATTGTTATAATTTTTGCATATTAATGAGCTGCCTGTCTCATTTAACATTTGAAAGAAATCAGACAAACCACAGAGCTAAACATTGATTTTGTATGCTTACAAGTAAGATGTCTTTGCTAAAGTCAAGCACAACTGATAAAGCCTTATCCAAACTTACCAAAAGAAGGAAAGAAAAGCAAGTATATAAGTGCAAGTAGAAAGGAAAATGATGAAATCACAACAGATACCGCTTAAATTCACAGGATATAAGAAAATATTTAGACAATTTTTATCCTAATAAAACAGGTCCTTGAAGAAAGGGAGAATTTTCTACACAGATACAAATTAATTAACAAAATCTAATGAAGAAGATATAAAACAGTGGGTATATTAATAAGAAGCAATAAAATACAGGCAAAAATAAACTCTCTACCACCTACTAAAAGTCCATGATGAGAGGAATTGACTGAAAAATTCTACAATAACTTAAAGAAGATCTACTGCCAATGATCCTCAAAATCGCACATGAAATTTAAAGGGAACATACACTGCCACATTTATTCATGCAAGCAAGCACTACCTTATATCAAAACTAGACAAGGACGTAAGAAAGACGAACATCACAGATGAATCTCTTCAGTGCACATAAATGCAAAAATCATTAAAAAGATATTTCGTCTACCCCCTTGTCCCCCCCACGACTGCGCAGTACCCCCCAACCTCACCACCGCTTGAGAATTACGGCCTCGTTCTAGGGACCCCTAGATCGAGTCCTAATGAGGCCCAGTAAATGTGTGGGAGAGCTTCTGGTTACCCTGTGCAGGCAGGACGCACCAGTGCCAGCCCAGGCACAGCGTGGGTGAGACTCTGTTCCATCCCCTTGGGATCACCACCACCACTCCTCAACACCCCTCCCACCCTGCCCACCCAGTGAGAATTTCTGCTGCATTCTGAGGACTTCCAGATCCAGTACTAGCACAGGCCTGGTGAGTGTGTGAGAGAGCTGCCACTCCCCTCAACTTCACCATGTCCCCTCCAGACTCAGCTCAGGCCTGGCATACAGGCCTGAGGTAAAACACTACAGTTCAATCTCTGCAGAGAATGTAGGGGACAGAACCACTCAGCTAGTCCAGGAGCAGAACATCTTGCCAGAAGGGCACAACAGGTTCACTCCCAAGAGCAGCAGCAGAAGGAGCTGAGCACAACAGCCAGACCCAAGCCAGGCACAGCTGGATAAATCCAAACTTTTTAGATCTGTACCTGAACTTCAGTAGGTGATAAGGTTATAACTGCACCAATGCTTTACAACAAAGATCAGAAGACAGTACTACAAAAAATGCCAAAGAAAAGGAGCAAAATGCAATCTCAGAACCCAACACTACCAATAACAGTACAGAGGACACTAACACAGAAAAAATTAGGAATCACACAGCTGAAATCAATGAATCAATGGCTTCTGAAATAAAGAAACAGCTGCAGAAAGGTATAGAGAAACTCAGTTTGGAAATGAAAAAGGAAATCCCTGAACTAATATCTACAGTAAAAAATCAAATGCAGAAGCATATGGAGGAAGCGCAATGTCCACCCAGAACAAGTGCAGAGGACACTAGCTCAGCTCAAATATATGAATTAATAGCGTCAATAGTAAATAAACAACAGCAGAAAGTCATAGAGGAACTCAGAGCGGAATTCTTTGCTACTAGCTCAGCTCAAATATATGAATTAATAGTGTTGATAGTAAATAAGCAACAGCAGAAAGTTATAGAGGAACACAGAGTGCAATTTTTTTTAAATCAGAAAAGAATTCTCAGAACTCAAGGCATCTGAAGTTAAGAATAAACCACAGAAACATAGGGAGGAAACCTAATCTGAAAAAAACACTGCAGTAAAAGAATTAATAACTGCTTCTAAAGAAGACATTGAAAAAATTAAAGGAGATTAGAAAAATGAGGATTCCTTGAATGAGCAATACAGGAAAGAAATAGATCGCATGAAGCAGAGTCAAAGAGATATAGAGGAATTTGAAATCTCAATCACAAGCTTGCAAAACCGTTTAAGTGAAAGTGAAGACAGAGTTTCAGATCTTGAAGATGCTGATGCAGCTAGTGAAAAAGTAAAAAAGGATCAATAAAAAACAACTAGGATGCAGGAAAAAATAATCCATCACCTACAAAGGGTGCAAAAATGAATAATGTGAGACTAATAGGCATCAATGAGAAGGAGTCAATGCAAATGACATTAAAAAATATGGGCAGAAGTAACAGCAGAAGACTTCCCAAATATGAGAAAACAATCTGACATTCAGGTAAACGAAGAATACAGAACACCAAGTGACCTCAACCCAATTAAAAACACACTGAGACATACAATAGTCAAGATCCCAGAAATTCAGCACAAGAATAATCTACTGAAAGCTGCTAGAGAAAAGAAGCAGATCACATTCAAAGGAAAACCCATCAGAATTATGGCCGACGTCTCTTCACAAACCATGTAGGCAAGAAGAGCATAGAGCAGAGCACTTCAAGTCCTCTATGAAAACGAATTCCAGCCCAGACTACTATACCCTGTAAAACTCTCTTTCAAGTTTGATGGAGAAGTGAAAAACTTTCATGACAAAGAACAACTAAAGAATTACATGATGACATAGAGAATACTACACAGGCTACTGAAAGATGCTCTAGAGAGGGCCCAAAATGATCAGAACTCCAGGAATGAGAACAGAAGCAACCAACTAAATAGGGCAAGCAATTAAGCACAGGAGAAAAAGGAGTAAATGACAACAGGTAAATAACATGTCAACCGAAAGTCAGTACATCGCAATGATAACCAACAATGTAAATGGATCCAATTACCAATTAAGAGAAATAGACTGGCACAGTGGATTAGGAAACAAAATCCTACAAGATGCTGTATACAAGAAACACATTTATCTCATAAAGATATTCATAGGGTGAAAGTCAAAGAATGGAACACAATATTACATTCCCCCGCACCTCTGAAAAAAGCAGGGGTAGCAATTCTATTCTCAGATAGTCTCATCTTCAAATGAACAGTGATCAATCAAAATAAAGAAGGCCACTATATACTGGTTAGGGGAAAAATTCAAAAGGAAGAGGTAACACTCATAAATATGTATGCACTCAACAAAGGAGTACCCAACTGTATAAAGCAAATCTTAATGGGCATAAAAAATCTAATATCCAATACCACAATGTTAGCACCTCTTATCCCAAAAAGAGAGGTCAATCAGACAACAACTTAGCAAGGAAATAACAGAAATGAACCAGAACTTGAAATAAATGGACTTGGTGGACATATATAAAGTGTTTCACCCAAACACAGCTGAATACACATATTTCTCAGCTGCACATGAGTAATTTAATAAAATAGACCACATACTGGTACTTAGGTCATGCTTAGGTCTATGCAAGAAAACAGAAATTATCCCATACATATTATCTGACCACATTGTAATTAAACTGGATGGAAATGACAAGAGAAACCAGAAAAAATCCCTAAATACATGGAAATTAAATGACATCTTACTTAGCAACCAATGGGTCACAGATGAAATAAAACAAGTAATTCAACAACATTGACAATTCAATGAAAATTCAACCACAACTTATCAGAATTAACGGGATACACTGAAAGCAGTTCTCAGGGAAATTTCATAGCTGTGAACTCACACATTAGTAAAACAAAACGGGAACAAATAAATACCCTAATACTGCACCTTCAACAACTAGAAAAGGAAGAGCAAGCCAAACCCAGAGCCCAAAGATGGGAAGAAATCATAAAGATTAGAGCAGAAATTAATTCAATTCAGACGAAGAAAACAATTCAAAGAATTAACGAAGCAAAAAGCAGATTCTTTGAAAGATTAAATAAAGTCGATAAGCCCCTAGCTAACCTCATCAAAAAGAGGAAAGAAAAAATTCAAATACAAGTAATAAGGAATGAAAAGGGTGCAATTACCACAGACACAGTGGAAATTCAGAAGATCATCAATGGCTACTTTGAGCATCTTTATTCTCACAGAATAGAACACAGAAGAAATGGACAGGTTCCTTAGAAAGGTACAAATTACCACAATTGAATCGAGAAGATATAACTACTTTCAATAGCCCAATAACAGCCTATGAAATAGGAGATGTACTAAAAAACCTACCGACAAAGAAAAATGCAGGTCGGGATGCATTCACAGCTGAATTCTACAAGAAATTTGCAGAAGATGTAGTACCTATACTCCTCAAACCCTTCCATGAAATTGAAAAGGAAGCAATCCTCCCAAAATCATTCCAGGAGGCAAGTATTAATCTGATAACAAAACCAGGGAAAGAGACATCTAGGAAAGAGAACTACAGGCCAATCTCCCTCATAAATATAGATGCCAAAATCGTCAAAAAATATCCTAACAAATAGAATACAGCAAATCATCAGGAAGATCATACACCATGACCAGGTAGGATTCATCCCAGGGATGCAAGGATGGTTCAATATTTCAGAATCTATAAATGTAATACACTATATCAATAGAGAGAAAAGTAAAAAACACATGAACATCTCCATTGATGCAGAAAAGGCTTTTGAAAATGTCCAAAACTCATTCATGTTCAAAGTCCTATACAAAATTGGAATAGATGCCCTCCACTTCAATCTGGTAAAAGCCATTTATGAAAACCCAAAGGCTAACATAATTCTAAATGGGGAAAAACTGAAATTTTTTACTCTTAGATCTGGTACAAGACAAGGATGCCATCTATCACCACTCCTATTCAATATAGTTTGGAATCATTAGGTACAGCCATTAGACAAGAGAAAGTAATAAAAGGAATAAGAACAGCTAAACAAGAAGTTAAATTACCAGTATTTGCAGATGACATGATACTATTCTTGGAAGACCCAAAAACTTGACCAAGAAGCTACTAGAATTAATGCAGAAATTTGGTAGCACAGCAAGTTATAAAGTCAATACCCAAAAGTCAATAGCATTCCTCTACACAGATAACAAACACACTGAAAGGGAAATTAGAGAAACAATAATTTTTACAATATCCCCGAGGAAAATGAAATACCTTGGAATTAATCTAACTAAGAAGTCAAAGATCTTTTTAAAGAAAATTACAGTACTCTTAAAAAAGAGGTTGTATAGGCTTTCAGAAAATGGAAAAATATTCCATGCCCTGGATAGGAAAAACCAACATTGTGAAGATGGCCATACTCCCAAAATTGCTGTACAGATTTAATGCAATCCCTATCAAACTACCACTGACATACCTCACAGAGCTAGAGAAATCATTCCTAAAATTTATTTGGAACCAGAAAAGACCTAGAATAGCAAAGGCACTCCCAGGCAATAAAAATAAGGCAGGAGGCATTACAATTCCTGACTTGAAATTATACTACAAAACTACTGTGATAAAATCACCATGGTACTGGCAACAAAATAGACCTGAGAATCAATGGAATAGATTAGAAGATGCTGAAGCCTCTACGAACACACTCAGCCACTGTATCTTTGACAAAGGGGCCAAACATACTTTCTGGAAGTAAGATAGCCTCTTTAACAAATGGTGCTGGAAAAACTGGCTCTCTACATGCTGAAAATTAAAACTTGACCCAGGTCTTTCAACATGCACTAAGCTAAAGTCAAAATGGATTAAAGATTTAAACATTAAAATAGAGACACTAAGTCTCCTGGAAGTGAAAGAAGAAGAAACTCTTGAAGACATAGGGGTAGGCAAAGAGTTCATGAACAAAAATCAAACCGCTTGGGAAACATTTGAAAATTTAACAACTGGGACCTGCTCTTACTGAGAAGATTTTTCACATCAAAAGAAACTACCAACAAAGTAAAAGACAACCCACACATTTGGAAAAATTCATGACAAATAAATACTCAGGCAAAGGTCTGCTCTCTAGAATTTATAAAGAACTAATAAACACTAGGACCCCAAAATTTAAAGACCCAGTCCAGAAATGGGCATCTGAGATGAACACACACTTCTCATACAATGAAATTAAAGAAGCAAATAAATATATGAAAAAATGCTCCACATCATTAGCCATCTGTGAAATGCAAATTAAAACATAATTAAGATATCATCTCACCCCAGAAAGAATGGCTATCATAAAGAAATCAACCACAGCTGGGGAGAAGTCTTTGTGGTAAGCGCTTCCCTGGCGAGTGCAAGGGCCTGAATTCAATCCCCCGTTCCACAAAAAAAAAGAAAGAAACCAACCAACAACTAAAGTTGGAGAGGCTGTGAGGAAAAAGGAACCCTTCGCCACTCCTGCTGGGAATGTAGACTGGTGTAACCATTATGGAAATCAGTGCGGAGACTCCTTTGAAAAACTTGGACTGGAAATCCCATTTAAACGAGCTATTCCTCTACTGGGAATTTTCCTGGAGGATCTGAAAACATCATATCATAG
>NW_004524751.1:2415756-2421712 GCF_000260255.1 Octodon degus
ATACAAAAGCTACAAGTCTTGTTGCATAGGTCCTGCTTTACCTTGGTCTTAACCATCCAGCAGAAAAGTATAAAAATGAAATATAAGAAGTAAAGCCATGCTGTTATGTTGAGCTATAGGGGACTCAGGTCAACAACTCTAACATTGCCAGTGAAGCGGAAGGCCCAATATTATTATGGACTACTGGACTCTTTTAGAATATTTTGCTGAGTTAACACACCTATAATATTCAAATAATGGAACTAAACAAAAAAAGGGGACACAGATGAATATCCATTTTGTATCTGTGTATTCAAAGTGGTCAGGATAGATATATAGTTACGTTCTCTTAATGAATAGAGGGATTTGTTCTAATAGTCTTTGTAAATAGAATATCATGTCCGCCTCTTGAGCAGCATTTAACCACTGGAAAAAATGTATGCAATGTGTTAATTATTGAAACTTGGTTTCAATTTGGATTGAAACTGTCTCATTGCTATTTGTTTCTCAATAAAATTATCAGGAAAAAAGATATTTACAAACAGAATGCATCAATTAATTTAGATATAATCACACACACACACACACACATTGTATCTGTTGACAGAGCTTGAAGACAATTATACCCCGATAAGGCTACCAATATCATTTCTCCAATAAACCCGAAATTATTGGCAAAACTGTTCTAGAACAATTTTTAAAAATTTAAATGTACAAACTTATATCGGAAATTTTTGTGTACTAGAAAATTATGAAATGTTGAAAAAATAAAGCACAGAAAACACAGAAGGAGGTTCAGTTTGAAAATGAAAATAAATAATTATAACAACAGATTAGTAAATAATGTAGTATTAAATATTCAGTAATAGGGTGGCTTGCCGGTTAGGTCAGTTGTTTAAGTGCCTACTCATGCAAATGCAGTCAGGTGCAGGGGACTGCGGTTCAATTCCCAGCCCCACACACCTTGCCAGACCCACCCTGAAGACAGGCTGAGCCAGCCAAAAAAAAAAAAAAAAACAAAAAAAAACCAAAAATCAGTAATTAAAAATAAAATGTGTGATACAGATACCATAGATGCTAGCTTAGTAAATGTAAGTTTCATAAAGAATAGAATCTTTTACAGTTTCAAAATATATCCTCCTGAATTACTTATTAATTGCACACCAAAATAAAATAACTTAAAGAATATAGTCAATATCACCTTAAACAACTGATCACAGATCCCTAACCTTAAAGCAGTGACATGAAAAATCTTTTTGGTCTGCCTTTTTACCCCTTGCCTTCTAAACACCCTCATACAGCCCATTTACATGATGGCTGTCACGGGCATTGTACTTTCATCTGCTTTTGTTTCTTCTAAATTCAGCTTCCTAGTGATATTTAAAATCTTGTGGAAAATGTTTAATTTTTTACACATACCCTGCTATAAAATCTGTACATCAGGATCAAAAGGTAGGAGCAACAAAATTATGCCATATTGTAAATTTCCAGGGCTGGCTTTACTTTTTTTTCATTAGTAGCACTGAAAAGTTTTGCATGAGTATGTTATACTTCGGGTTTAAAATTTTAAACACTTGTTTGAGGCAAACCTCACTGGCTTGCACACTGGTAATTTAAGCAGGCCCCTAAGTACTATTTTTATTCTGCATTTGATGCAGATCCACAATGCTTTTGCTTCAAAATAAATTTGACTACCTGTCCATAGCTAAAAAAATAGAATTAAAAGTGAATTATATTATATGGTGATATTTCTGAAACAAATACGTACCTTGGATCTACTTACAAAGGAATATCAGACAATCTCATTTGAGATCCATTCTACAAAATTACTGGACTTCAAAGACTCTACCTTCAAGAAATCCTATGGTGGAGCATGTAGGTCAAGTTCAAGGAGTCTAAATATAAAAGACAAATAAAGTTTTTGTACAAAGTACAAAAACTAAGTACAACGAAAACATCTTCTGTGGTTGAATTTTTTTTCCTGTGGTTGAACTTTGGAGCATTATAAAATTGCTGTAAAAGACACCATTGGATCTATTGCTGAAATTTGAATATAATCTGGCATAAAATAATAATGAAAATATCCCAAACATTCTGTGATAATACATGGAAATGTCCTTATGCTAAGGAAATAAATATTGATTAGGAGGAAAGGATCCATTTCCTATATGCTAAAATGTTCTTGGAAAGAAGATGTGTGTCTATATAAAAAAAATAGTGAAAGAAAAGGAACAAAATGTAAGCAACTTGTGAGCTTCTTATATGAGACACAGAATTTTCTTCTGTTATTATTTAAAATTTTCCCTAATTTTAATGCATCAAACAAATAACATAAATAAGAGAGTAACATGAAATAGGAAAACAAGGGGTTTGTTGGAAATGATGCAAGGTTAGGAGGTAATAGGACATAAATTAGACTATATAGTGATCATGAATACATGATTCCTTTAGTTTCAAATGACAGAGTAGTTGTCAAGATGAAGCATAATAAATTACAAATAACTCACAGTTCTGAAAGCTACTGTATTTAGAAGGTATACTTATTTATGAGCTTTTTTTATTTTATTATTTTTGGTGGTACCAAGAATTGAACACAGGACTTTGTGTTTGCCAGGCAAGTGCTTATTCTACTGAGCTATCTCCCTGGCCCCAATTTATGAGCTTTCTTAAGAGGGAAAATATCTACAAGGATAAACAGTAAAGACAATCCTATGAGTTTAATTTATAAGTGATTTTTCTTTAATATTGTATGCCTCAAAGGACACTGAATAGCATACAAGTCAATGTTAATCAGACACACACACACACACACACACACACACATATATATATATGTATATATGCTTTTTATGATTATACATAAACATGAAAATCACTTAAATTTTATGTGCATGAATTTTCTTATTTAAAAGAGAAATATGCCCATTTCATAGTATTTTTAAGAAAATGTAATATTTATAAAATGTAATTCATATGAAGTATTTCAGCACAGCCAACATTACTTACCAATTAATTCCTTACCCTATTGAAGTAGTTGTACATCTGCATACCCATAAAGGTTACAGGACTGGCCTGTCAATAATAGTAGATACAAATAGAATGTGACATCACATTCCATGTTACAAGTTGTAAACACTTTCAAAAAGAAACACCAATTATTAAATAAAATTTTGTTTAAAGCTTAGACATAATATGTGACCTTTGAGTATAGTATAAAATCATTAAAGTATTTGATATAGCTTTATTCTTTTAAGGATATTTTTTTCAATGGTTTGATCTCTGTTATACTAGTAAACATTGAATTTTGCAAACAGCAAGCTTTGCAGATATTGTTTAGGTATATCTGAACTGCTGTCTTGAGATCTAGGCCATTTCTTATATAATGAGTTGCTACATATATTTAAAATGTCAAGAGTTGTTCACAAAATTGTACAGGCTTTTCATAAATTTTAACGTAGCATGCTGTCACAGTTTAAATTCTACACTCGCTGATTTATGAAAAATCCACATTAGATTTACTTTATTTATTTTCTTATTTTAAGACATGATATAGCACTCTTGTTAAGTACATTTTCTATGGAATATTAACCATTATAAAACTTTAATAATTATAATCATATGCAATTACAAAAGTCATTTATGATAAAATATTAAAACTACTCTGGATCTTGATTGTGGTAAGCACATTTATGCTTACACAAATCATTTTTTATAAAGAAATCTATAAATTGGCGTTAAGATTTAAGCAGATTAAGAAAGTCAATGTAAATATTTCACTTATTGTCAATGTGTAACTTATAATAAAATTATTGAGTAAATTTTCTGTGTTTCATATGTCAAACATAAATACTTATGAAATAAATATAATGTTTCTAATACTTCCAATGAATAACTCTGCCTCATAATTTGTAGCCTTATACAGATCTTTATATTTTAGCACGAGTTGCTGTTATGGCCTTGGATAGTAGATATTATAATCTTATTTTCTCTTTACAGCCATAGTCTTCATTTATTTTACTGATGTCTTTCAAAGCAACAAATATGATTACACAACCAGAAAATATTAAGGATTATAGAATTAAAGTGACATGTTAAACATTCATTCCTACAATGCTTATGATATTTGTACATGTACCCAACATTTAATTATTACTTAATTTACATATCATCTCATCATGACATTCATTTTTTCACATAAAAGTTACCAAAACAATTGATCAAAGACTGATTTCAAAGCTACATTCTGTGTAGAATGTAAGTAAGCACTTCAAATATGTTTTCAAATAAGCAAAATGGTAAATAGAAAGTAAAAGGGGCCCTAAATTTACATTATCAGTAACAAAACTAGTGGACATATTGGACTGCGTGAAATACCTTATATTTTAAAAACGATTTCAGGAAGCCAATATACTAATCAGTACAATGATCTTTAATTGGAAAAAAGTATAAAGGAATTACTCAGTAAATGTTTGTTTTTCTTAAGCCACAGATTTTTCCTTTCTATAAACACAAAGAAAAAGATTTTTTGATTACCAAGAAGATCAAACTGCCATCTAATGAAAGTATTTCACAAAGTATTTATCCCTTTGATCTCTTGCTATTGGTCCATTCCCCCTTGTCTGGGCAAGGTCATTTTAAGATGTAAATCTAATACTTCCTTCTGCAATCTTCTAATATTTATTTCACTTGGATAAGTGGGCTCTACAAAGACCAATAGAAACTGCAGCTTCACTGTCTCAGTTACAGTCTTATAGTTAACATCTTTTCTGCTTCCTCACAAAGCTTCTGGTCCTGCTGCTTCCTTTCTACAGTAGAAAACGTATGTGCAAAAATTTCCAGTGGGACACAGTGTTGATGAGCTCTATTTTAACATCAACATCCAAAGCAGGAGTTAGTCAAATGAATACCTTCTTCAATCCTGATCAAGATATTGGCTTTGACCAGATCTATATCATATCACCTCTTCACAGTGTGTTTGATTTAATCCTTATTGGCTTTGACATCCACAACTGGCACAAGTTTGCTCTTCTTCAATGTAGACTCAGTGATCAGCTAGACATTGAGGGTGGGATGGTGGTCAAGTTTGATTCTCCTAGGGAGCACTCTCCTGAGGCTATGTGGGCTTCCTTTGGACCTGCAGCATCTTGGGTTTCCAAAGGTGGGTAACAGACAGATTTTCATTTTCTTGTGGCCATGGATGATTTTCCTAAAGCTTTCTTAGGCCACCACAGTGTTGGCTTTATCTTGGGCTTTAGGAGGAGGTACAGATTCCCTCTTCACTTTTGACGAACTCTTGAAGAGTACTAAGCAAACATTTTTACAACTGCTCGTCTTGCTGGTCTTCAGATAAAACAAATGCCACAGAGCTCATGATTGCTACAATTGTTTGTTCCACTTAGGGAACGACTTTTCCTCCAGATATTCATATACATGACCAATTCATTTCTTTTAGAACACCTTTCTAAAGGGATCCACTTCTGCAAACTAGTCCCTTTGTTATGATTCTGTATTTTATCATTTTCACAGACCTTGCTAGAACATGTGATAATGTTTACAATACTGTTATTTTTACATGTTAGTCATTTATACTTCCTAACTACAAAACTTAATAATATTCCATGCCCAAGGGACACACTCTGGCTGTTGTGTCATGGCTACTATCCAGCACCAAGAAGACTGTCTGGATCATAGTCATCATTTAGTAATAACTTTTAAATGATTAAAAGAATGGAGAACAAATACAATAAAACCTGAGGAAATTGTTCCTTCGTTTCCTGAGTAGTCAGAGAGCATAAATGAAATTTCCTAGATGGGTTATTTTCAGTTCTCCAAATCAGAAGTCAGCATTAGGATCTAAATAGTCTGAGAAGTTGCAAGGAAAAACAATTGTGGCCATAATGAGTGGCATACTCACATTACTTAAATTGAAAACATTTTTTAAAACTGCCTTAGTTCTTTATTTTTTATTTTATTAATT
>NW_004524751.1:2421812-2426257 GCF_000260255.1 Octodon degus
GTATTTGTTGTAATACATAGTTTTGTCTTCCGACCAGTTATTCATATTGCCAGATATATGTATCTAAAATTAGAAGAAGAAAGCAAAAAAAAAAAAAAAAGAAAGAACTGGTCTATGGAAAGAAGCAGATATTACTTATGCCTTAGTTCCTTAGAAACTGTGTTAAGATTTTCAGACAGCAATGTTCCTTCCACTTATTGAAAAAACAACAATACAACTGTATCTTAAGAATTGTGTTCCAAAGGAACATTTGCAATATTCATAACTTTAAAGCAAGCTTCCAGGATTTTTTTTCTTTCAACTAGAATTTGAAAGCCATCAGACCATATTAAATCCAGATGCCTTCCCTGACAATTTCCAGCAGTGAAGTTTTAATATGTAACCTTTCAAGTAGAGAACCATAGGCTTTGAAATGAAGTCACTTCATGCATGTACATAACGTATAGTGTTATTTAAGCTGCTTTCATACATAAAGTTTATAATAAATCTGTATGTGAACAACTGACTAAATATAAGATCTTTCCATCTTGGAATATAAGGTGAAGAAATACAAGGTGATAGGCTCAACTTTTACTTGCACAGTTAGAAAAATGATGTGCAATAACCCAGATTAATAACTCAAGCCATGGTGTTAATTACTGCTTTTTTTAAGCGCCTCAGATGACAGTCATTGAGAACCATAATTTTACCTAATCCTTACGATAATCCTGTGAAGATACTATTCCTTCCAATTTAGAAGCAAGCCACGTAGTCCGACCTTTGAGATCTTGTTCCTTATCATTTTGTTATCAGCGAGCCTGCACTGGGAAAGGAAAGCCAATTCTAGTCAAGCAATTATTCCATATAGACTTTGAAAGGTTGGATCTGTAGATTTTCCATAAAGCATCTTTGACTCTAAAATAGATTAAATTAAAAAAATGAAAAAATTAAAATAGTTTAAATTATCTTATGTATATTAATTAATAGCAAAGATATTTAATTAATTCAACAAATATCATTAAGGATTGGACTCACAGCACTGTATTCACATGCAGAGTCATAAATACACATATGCTATGTACCCATGCATTAGCACCCACACACAAAAATAAAGAATGTGCTGAGAAATACATTAAAAATGATCATCAGATTTATAAGCACTTATAAAGAATTCATTCTGGCAGTGCTCTATCACCTCATTTTTACAGTAATGAAAAGGATTCTTAAGGCAGGCAATAACTGAAAATACGTAATAATTGTATGGCTCTAGGGTGCTACGTTTTAGGAAAAAAGAAGGCCAGAAAATGTCCAGTCAACATTAAAATAGTTTTATGATCATTTTCTGTATTAAATGCTTATATGAAAAACACAGGCATCCTCTGTGACCTAAGCCTACTAACTGAATGATATTAAAATTAATCAATAAAATTTAATTTTTCATTCTTTTCTAGGGTTTTCTCTTAGCAGGAAGGACTTTCCCAGCCCTGGACTATAGTAGAACAGGAGCTTCATCAAGATGCCAGGAGGGTTTTCTAAGACAGGTAGACTGAAATGATGCCAAAAATACCAGGACATAAACTAAAGCTACTGGGCTTTTCAGCTGCAGGTGCCAACACATCAAGCAGTTTCTCTGTGGCTGACAAAGAGTCGTAGAGAGGACGCCAGCCAGATGTTCCCAACCTGCCAAGTAGTCAGCACTGTCACCTCAATACAAATGTGTGACGCCAGCTCTCTGCCCCAGACCTGGGAGTGAAATACAACTAGGAATGAGGAGTAAAAGAGCACTAACTCTGAGAGCTATCCATTTTATTATCTTCTTTTTGAAGATTATTTTAATGATCAGTTCCCTGTGTTTCAAACCATATGGACCAAATCTGATTTTTTTAAAAAATATTTATGGGCTTAGAAAAAATTCAAGAGTAGTTTAAGGCAATAGGAAAGATGACCCAGTTTCCTTTTATTAGTAAACTTTGTGACTTTACTCTACACGCGTTATATATTATTTTTAAATATTACTTATAAGTCCTCATTTTGCATAGTTTACCTCATAAATTCTATTGCAAACAAACTCTCTTCTAAAATATCAACATTGATTACTGATATTATGCCAAATGTTAATGAAATTTTAACATCATTATACAGCAATGCCTCAAAGACATTAAAAAGTAGGTTGGGCATGGTGGTACAGGCTTCTAATCCCAGTACCTGGGCTATTATATAGTGAACCCAAGATCCAAGACCAGCCTGAATTACAGAGTGATTCCCTGGCTCAAGAAAACAAATAATAATGGTAATAATAAAATTGAAATGCAATGAAATTAGGCATACAGATAATTTTCCAATTAGTTACTTTTTGTGTATGTGTATAATGGACATATGAGAAAGATGATCTTTAATATGTCATTGTAGCTATCCTCTAATTTCCAATGTGCAACTCACCAGGAGTAGTATTCATTCTTATTATATAAATAATATATATTAGTATTATACTGTGTACAAAAGCCTCATAATTATTAGACTGAAAAATCAAAAGATGAAGATAAATATATGAATCTCATAAGGACATATATTTCTGCATATATGGTCACAACATTAGGCAAATACAAATAATACAACAAAATGAAGTAGAGGAAAACTTAGAGTCCATTGAGGCCAGAATGAGCAAGTAATAGCACTATTTTGGCTGCTCAGAGATTATATTAGTGAGCTTTCTCAGTGGAGGGAAAAACAACTAGCATTCTCTGATTGAAATGAGAAGGCTTATTTGGCTCATGGCTTCAAAGAATTCAGTCTTTCATTGTCTGGCACCAAGTCGGGAAAAGGGGGTGATGGAGTGAAGCTGCTTAATTCATGGTAGCTGGGAAGTGGGGCTGGGAAACAGAGCAGCAGGGTGAGGTGCATCCCTAGGGGTGCACTGGGCCACCCTGCTTCACCAGGCTGCATCCTAACTGAACACTGAGCTCTTAACCTCCGTGGATTAGTGTTGGAGAGCATATCGGCCACATGATCCCATACCCATTGCAGGACTCTCTCTAGCCAGTAAAGCCACCAGCTGTGCTTCACTCTCACAGGGGTACTTCAAATTTTAGAGACATTTGAGTGGTGCCTGCAAGGAAAATGATATGTTGATAGACTTCAAATTAGGAGAATATTATTTCTGCCTAGAAGATTAACTTTTGCACAGACATAATATCCTAAAGAAGAATGTATACTCACACAATATCACATAATGGCAGTATGGTCTGTGCATGGAAGTCACGGTAGCGAAAGACAGCAGTCGAATCTAGTTCCAGGAAAGGACCAGTATTAAAATGACATCAAATGCAGATTTCCAAATCAATACAACAAGCAGTAGATTTCTTTTATAGATCATTCTGTGTTTTGATTTTCTGTAAAGTATTTCTCTTCTTTCACAAATCTGAGCTTTCTAAAATATGTATGTATTAATAATAAAACATTGGCTTTGCATTTTCTTCTTTTTTAAAAAAGAAGAAAAAAAGACCCTATAGTTGGTACAGGGTCTCAATACACAGCTCAGCCTCATAATTATCCTCCTGTTTTCAGCCTCCCCCCCCCCCGGGATTACAGGTGTTGGCACTGGCTTTGTATTTTCTTATGCTTAGGTTTAAAACAGTCCACAGCTTTCCTAGTATGTAATGCATTTCAATACTTTGGGGTTTTGTTTTTTTAGCACGCACATTAAAACATACAAATTGTACATATTTATTGGGTTCCAGGTGAAATGTCAACACATGTGTATACTAGGAGATGCCCAAATATTTTTGGCCCCTCGATTTTCTATCATTCCCTTATAATGAAAGCACGGTTGCCTTTTCTAGTCCCACTAATGCACAATAGCACACCAGAACTTATTATCTGCCTGTAGCTCAGTACCCAATACTGCTCCTTCACAAAGAAAAGATGGCTCTTCTCAATTTGGCCAGGGCAGTTTATTAAAGAACTTCCTGCATTTCTCACTCCCCCACGTTACACTCTAGCCTTAGGGGAGTCTGCCTTTCTTGTCCACATTTCAACTCAGTCTAATTATCATTTCTTCTTTTAAGCTCTTCCCTGGTGCCTTTAGGCAGTCAGTTCTACTCCTCCGTCTGCTCCTATGAAAGGAAATAATTGGCTGTCATTCATGGATCTTACTGATAGTATACCAGGATTGTGACAGGCCCTGGATTAAATAACCTCAAAGATCATTTATAACATTTTATTACTTTTCTACAAGCTATTACATTTGCATAAACATGACCCATATCAACAAACACAATTACAACTGAAGCTTCTGGATTTCAGTTATTTGAATTAAATAAATCTATTTTATTTAAACTACCAACTACATTTTTATTTTATTTTTATTTTGTTTTAGAATTGTTTGTGTCTTTTAGAATATTGGTATTTATATTAGAAGAATAGCTAGCTATACCAGTAGAAATATATCTGTATTAAATATATATATA
>NW_004524751.1:2426917-2439216 GCF_000260255.1 Octodon degus
TGTGTGTGTGTGTGTGTGTGTGTGTGTGTGTGGCCAGCTCAGCCCACCAGGGGGCGGCCCTGGCTGGCATGTGGTGCTGGGGGATTGAACCGCAGCCCCTGTGCCTTGCTTAGCTTAGCTTGTTCTAAGTAGGTGCTTTAGACCACTGAGCCATCTCACCAGCCCCTGAGCTTATTTTAAGTAGTGAAATCTGTTTATTTCTGTATTAGGTAGTGTTCTGAGGTGCTAGTATTTAGGAATTAATTATATCAATTTTGGGAGGGACCCGATTCAACCCACACATAGAGATATGTTGTTGCTTACCCTACCATCTTATTATTCCAAGTGATATACTATGATGACATTCACAAATATAAACTTGGTACAAGTACATAGCTACACCATTAGCACGTACCACACCTGGTAGATGTATTTAGCATATTTTACATAACATAGCTACAAAATAATTACTAGATATATAAATGGAGGAAATGCTTTGCTGTTTATTAGTCTTTTTCAAGCAAAATGTATAGGGTCATTTACTTATGGGATTCCCCAAAATACTTTTCAAACTTTTCTTTCAAACTTTTTTCTTTAATAATTCCTTAAAGAGAAAACAAAATGTTGTTAGGAGATATGAGATTATAAGATTACTAAAGTACTGTGTTTATCTAAAGCACAAATAAAACAAAATGTTCTCCCAGGTAAACTTTCATTTGAACATGTAACTTAATACTATAACCTCAAAATCATAATTTTATAACTATAATTTTTAGGAAGCTATGATAACTGAACCCACTTATGCATGTAGTATTATTTCTTTCTGAAAGATATGAACTAGGGGTTTGATCCCTGGTGTGCCATGCTGGACCCACCCCCAGGGGCACACTGAGATAGTGATGGAGACTGGGCATGGTGATACACACCTGTAATCTCAGAGCCTGAGACTGAAAACCGGAAGATCACTACAAGTCCTGTCTATGGAGTGAGACCTCGTAAACCCTGTACTAACTACATTAAAAAGAAAATTGAAAAAAATACGTGAACTGGAAATACTTGTCAAAGTCTTATTGATACTGTTTCTCTCTTTTATGTTGGTAACTAATCCCCTAGCAGCAATTTAAATAGAGGCATTAGGAACTCCTATTGAATCTCCTGTGTGTGAGTCTATTTACATGCATATGATATCATATTTACAAAACTCTATTTAGCTAGCTGTTCAAGAATGAGTAGTTATATGTAGGCTAACATCCTTTCAGAACAAGTGAATGTTAAAAGGTGACACTGCTTTTTCTACTTGTCTTTTATGTTCATAATCTGGGACTCTCTTTTCTACATTACATCAAACTTTTCTCTGATTTGATCAGAGTGTGGAAGGTATTATGATTTACATCTGAATGTTTTGCTGCAGTCTCATCACACATAGGCAGCACTTTGAAAAAGTTATTGAATGGGCCTGGCAGGAACACTACAAATGATGCGGTGTGACACCAGGTCGGAAGAGCTGAGTCATGCTGGAGTGTGACCTGGAGCAGTGTGTGTCTTTCCCTGGTCCTGCTCTTCACAGCCTGTATTCTGGGTGCCAGGACATGGACCCGGCCTTCCACCATACCTGGACCTCCTCCCATATGACTCAAATTTGTAAGGCAAGAGGCATACTATATCTCTCTTCCTTTAAATTGGAGGTCTCAGTTATGTTGTCCCAGCAACAAGAAAAGCGCCTAAGACAGATGGTGCCATGAGAGAAGTGGAGTCGTTGCTGTGACCGTGTGCTGCAGAAGACTTGGGAACCGGTTCACAGAAGATTGGTGAGGTTTGGCGATGCTAGATGGAGAAGCAGGCCTAGAGGGCCATAAACCAAGGTTGCCAGCAGATTCTAATTGGAGCTCAGAAAAATCAGATGTACATGCTGAAAATTAGGAGATTGGTAGAAGTTAAGCTGGTAAAGATCAGACACAGGAGGTCTCTTTTGAGAACAAGAATTCTAATGGCAGTTGGACAAGGCCACATGCACTGTGCTCTTGCAAAAATTTTGTTTACAATTTGTTAGTGTCCTAAGACTTTAGGAGACACTGACATTAACAGAATCAGACTAACCAGTCTGACAGAGGAAAATTCAGTCCAAGTTAAGGCCATAGCACCATTTACTGCTTGCTGCTGTGAGAGGGTCTATTGTGAGAAATAGAAAAACTGCAAATCTAAAAAGGGTTTTACTTTGGCGAAAAGAAAAAGTCCACAAAGATGGAGCATGAGAGAGTTTGATAGCTGAAAAGATTAGTATAATTTTTCAAAAGCCAAATAATTTAAGAGAATAGGAAAACTAGTTTAAAGGTATAACATGACCTCCTACTTTACAGGATCAAGGCTTGCCAGGTTGTAAAATTTCCTATGGGGAACTGAGTCACAGGGGACATTGTTTAGAGAAAGGCTACATAGGAAAGTGACTTGCAGGGATACACATCACAGTCCTTGAGCACACAGGCTCTCTGTCACCTTTGAAGCCATGAGGGACGCCTACTGCTTCACCCAGTAGCACAGCTTGTCATCATCCGCAGGACACTGGTTTTACAGAAGTGTAAATTACAAGAGTTGTGGGTATCAAGAAGGGTGCTGCCCAGATTTCAGAAGAGAGCCTGGGAGGCCAGGCACATACCCATGGAAGGGAAGTACATAAAGCTGTGAGACTGAAGCCCACACTGTAGTGCAGACCACACAACGAAGCTGTGTGTAGTAGCACAAACCTATGGTCTCGGCTCCTGAAAAAACGAAGGCAAGTACATTGTTGGAGTCCAGAAGTTTAAGAGCAGCCGAGGTCACAAAAAGAGATCTGTTTAAAGCCAACAGAAAGATTTAGCCATCCCATTTTGTGCCTTATCTATATTGCTTGAAAGTGATGTTTATTAATCATATTCTTCAGAAAACATATTTTTCAATTCGCTTTTTGTTGTTGGTACCAAATATAATTTTGACAATTCCTGTGTAAGCTAATTAAGAGAACTGTTCTAGTATCATGATTCTTTTGAATCAGCTATTAGCTGCAAGACGCTATTGCTAGCATATTAAGTTAAATCTCACACTCTTGTGGGGTCTTTAGGAAAAGGATTAAAAGCTTGAATCGTTTCTTCTGTTTATGATGAAAATTTTTGTAGTAACTTACAATTATAATTATATGAAGACTAGCACTACTGCTGAAATATACAAAGTATAAAATCATTGTTGCATTTGATAAGCTTCCAATAAATTATTTAACTTTAGAGCAAAATATTTTTGAGGCACACTAAGAGACACGTGCCTGTATTAATCTTTGCTCTTTTTATCTTACTTCATCCTTCTTGTTCTTGCCTCCTTCCCATTACCCTGCAGTTTAATTCTTCCTTTCCTGCCTCCCTCCCTCCTTCCTTCCCATTTCCTTCCTTCTCTTGCTCCTTCCTTTTCTCCATTTTTCCTTTTCCTTCTTCCCACTTCTCTTATTTTTTCTTTAGATTTTGTCTTGCTTATGCCTTTAGCAACCACAGTTAAAAAGATCATACATTATAATGGATTCTGAGGTTATATATTGTTATGCTAAAAGCAAACACTCAAGTATAAATCTTTGTTTTTCAGAAATCAACTTGTAGAAAATAATTATTTTTACAACTTCACTGCAAAGGTTGGAAAATTTGGCATACTGGAATCAAAGCAGAGTATATTCAAAGAATAACATGGATTCAAAGAGTGTAGTGTTATAAAATCACAAAAGTATATTTATAAAAATTAATGAGGTTTATTTTTGGCAATACCTAATTATTTAGAAATAAATATTCTACATTTCAAACTAGTTCTTTTAAAATTTCATCAATATTGAACTATGACTAATATTTAGTATGAAGACAAGAATCATGAAAGAAGATCACAAAGGAAAAATGAAATAATTATCATAATCAATAAGGTTTTTCTTAGGAAGAACTAACATCAGATGATGGAAATCATATCAATTACCAGAATGAATCAGCAGAAATTCATGGTTACAGAAAAGCTATGCAAATAATTAAGCATATTTTTGTCTCATAAAAGAAATGTCACTGGCAATGAAATTTACAAGTTGATCAAACAGACATTTAACTGTGCTATGGTCTAAATGACCCATACTCCTGTGTGGAGTGTGTGTGTGTGTGTGTGTGTGTGTGTGTGTGTGTGTGTTTAATTTTATTATACATTTTAGATGTGCATGAGGGTGCATTCCTCATGGGGAATTTGTTCCTATTCATTAAATCTCTTGCTTATTTTTCCCATTTTCCTCCCTTCTCTCCTTCCTTATTTACAGAAGCTTTGTTTCCATTTTTTCCTTCCATTTTCTTTTTTATTTCTTTCCCCTTTCTTTCCTTTCTACCTCCGTTGTTCACACTTTCATTGGATCAATGTTTACTTCTTTTCTAATATCTATTATTGTTTTTAATATTTACTTAGATTTTTAGCTTCTTAGACCAGAGAAACAATGGAATATTTAAGCACTTGTATCGGTGGACTGGCGAGATAGCTCGGCAGTCTAAGTAGCTGCCTGCCTAGTGCAAGGACCGGATTTCAATTCCTGGTATCACATGCTGTAGGGCGCATGTGTATTACCTCAGTGTTCTGGAGGTTGAGACAGGAGGACCACTACAAATCTGAACTATGTAGTGAAACCTCATGTCAAATAAATATTAAAAAATATGTGTCCAATATGCCACTTAAGAGTATGGTCTCAAGGTGCATCCATTTAGCTAGAATTTTATCAAGCTTATCTTTTTTATGGTAGAGTAGTATTTCACTGCATAAAGAAAATCTTATCCCTCCATTGTTGATGGTCATTTTATTTATATCCAGAATTTAGCTATTAAAAATTCTGCCACTAAAAAAATGAGTGTCCATATAACACTGTAATATGATGCTTTTAATTTTTTCATGGAGGTACTAAGAATGAGAGTGGCTGGATTTAATGGAACCTCTAGTCTTAGTTTTTGAGGAATCTCCACATTGATTTAAACAGTGGTTCTTCTGGTTGTACCACTCTGTATTTCCACCATAAGAGGAAAAGGATTCTTCCTCCCCCCCCCCCGCATTTTTATTGGTTGATTTCTTGCAAATAGCCATTCATTCTAGAGTTGTAGGGAAACTTAAGCATTGTTTTCATTTGCTTCTCTTCAATGAACAGTGATTTTGAGCTTTTTCATGTATTTATTTGCCATTTCTATTTATTTATCTGAGAAATGTGTATTCACCTCAGGTGCCCATTTTTGGATTGCATCTTTAAGTTTGGGAGTCTGATTTTTTTTTTCAATTCTTTTTATGTTTTAGATACTAGTCCTTTTCTGAGGAACAATGGTCTAGTATTTTTCCCCACTCTGTGGGTTGTTTCTTCACTCTGTTGGTGGTTCCTTTTGTTGTGCAAAAGCTTTATAATAAGTTGAGATCTCAGTTGTTGTTTCTTTGTGATGTTTGCATGGGACTAGAAAAAGAAAAATAGATCCAAAGATCAGCAGCACAAATTAGAAGTTACAGAAACAACTCCAAACATACTCATCTACCTTATCTTTGATAAAGTAGCTAAACACTCTTTCTCAAAAAAAGATAAGCTCTTTAATAAATAGTCCTGGAAAAACTGGCTGTCCACATGCCAAAGATTAAAACTAAGCCCCTATCATTTACCACACACTAAACTAAAATCAAAACAGATCAAAGATTTGAATATTAACACAATTTTCTGTAGGATGAGACTGCAAGCATAAAGTCATAGAGGAATATATAAATTGTGAATTTGAAAGTCTGCAGAGAAAAAAATGTTCTGCTAACTTAATCTATAACTTTCCAATGATTATAAAAGTACTTAAAGTTTAAATTGATGGACATTTATATCTTTCAATGAATTATAACCTACTCAAACTAAAACAATGTTAGGAAGCCCTGAGTTTCTTTACTCTTAAAATATATTTAATTTCTAAATTAAAGTTTACTTTTATTTTCTCATTTTGCATCATTTTAGTTTTTTTTAATTATGTTGGCCATTTTGTTCCCAATTCTGTGAACATTCTAAACCATTAGCAGTATCACAGAATTAACTTCCAAGTTTAGATGTTTAGATAGCCCTCTATGTAGGATGCCTGACAGTCTCTAATTATCAAATGCACTGCTAACCATCCTGTTAAGAGAGAAAGACACAATTTCTATGATGTTTATGCATTCTCTTTCACCCCAAAGAACCCTCCTAGAGCACTTAGGAATCAAATTACCTTACTTGATCTGTAGAAAGCCTTCCAGGGTAATATTTGCTAACTGTCCTACAGTTTTTTGTGTAAGTTCACACTTGGCAGTGGTCATCTTTTAGAATGTCTTTGTAGGTTCTTTTCACCATTTTCCACTCTTTTTTTTTTTCATTTCTGGTAAATTCTAAATGAGTGCATATATTTGTTACTGTATGAGAAGTTTTAATGTCACTGTGATTTCAGATGCCATCCATTGTAAATTTAATTTGCATCCTTTTTTAATAAAAATGACATTTAGTGGCTTATGCTTTCAGTTACTTAACGGTTGGTTCTCCTGTACTTCAGTCTGTTAGTAACTTTCTTCAGGTAAAGGCCTAAGACAAGAGACAGGTACGTCAGCAAACAATACAATTCCTCTTTGACCTTTTATTTTATTTTATTTTATTTTTTTATTTTTTTTTCCAGAAACAAGGATTGAACTCAGACCTTTGCACTTCCTAGGGAAGTGCTTATTCTACTGAGCCATCTGCCTGGCCCTGACCTTTGATTTTTATTCAAAGAACTTCTAACTGTGAATATTGTGTAAGTCTTAATGTCCATTTCTCAAAAATCCGTATTTTTGCCTTGTCTCTCAAGTAGACCTATGACCTTAACACCTACTCTCAATTCAGTATGCTCTCTTTGCCCCTGGTCAGTGGAAATGTTCTCTTCTTACTATAAATATGGCTATGTGGTAAAATTTTAATGAATATATCTTTCCAAAAGAAAGTAGGATATAATAATATGCTTTTAGCATATTATTAATCAGTTAGCTTGTCTGGCAAGCTTAAACATGGGTTCATTAAATACCTCTCTGAAATGAGGTTTGTTCAATTCAGTAGATAAATTTTCTTTATTTTATTATGGACAGTCATGGTTTTTCCTGACAGATTAAGTCTTCAGTGATACTCTAATGTGACAAACAGCACTTCTAAGCCACTGTAACACATTTTACTCTGAAATTTATGTTTAAATTTTTGCAAATCTTTTATTTCTTTATTTATTTGATATGGGGTCTCACTATGCTGCTCGGACTTCTAGTGGCCCTCCCGTCTTCAGCCTCCCCAGTGCTGGGATTTCAGGTGTGCACCACCGCACCCAGTTTTAGTGGCTGGCACAGGGGCACAGGGCCAGCACGGCATGCAATACTGGGAATCGAACCTAGGTCCTTACACTTGCCAGGCAGGCATTTAGATCACCGAGCTATCTCCCTAGACCCAGAAATTTATATTGAATACATTGCTGGAAATTTTTTAAGTGTTACAAAATTTTCTAAGTTTGATCTAATCTTTGTCCAAAATACAAAAGATGAAATCGGATATCATGCACATTTTAACTATGACTAATTAGGACTTTAAGCAAACAATCAAAAATTGGTTGGACTTTTGGAATTCTTTTAGTTAAATATCTAAGTTTATTTTTATAATACAAACCAGACCTTGAGGTTGCTATAGTAATGGTCAAAGAGAACTAGAGATGATGATATTTTTGAGGAACAGTAACAAAGGAGACTTAATTTGTCCAGAAGGAAAACATTTTCCATTCTGTCCTAGTTACCCTTCAGATTCCACTTACTGTTCTCTTAGTATCAAAGTACTAGAAAATCCTTACTAATTCTAATTTGCATAGTACTTCAAGGCTTAAGCAATCTTCATCTGTCAGAAATGTCATCAATCTTAAATTGAATTTCAGTTTTCTAATTTCTAAGATATTTTCCCTTACATTATTGTATTTGTATGTAATGCATCTCTATGTATTTGAAATCATAAAAATGTGTAACTATTCAATAGTGATGTGAATGCTGATGCCCTGGGTACAAAGGACTTTGATGTTAGCCTTTCTCTCAAAGAATTATTCTGAACTCATGGTTATATTTAATTCATAAATCTTTTCTCACACTCCACACCTCTTTTCCTTTACTTTCGATTCATGAATTTCTTATAAATATGTAACTTTTCTATGAAGGTAAACACTATTTCTACCTTCAATATTTGTTTCTCAGTGATGCAAAGCAACAAAGCACTACCAGTTTTAAAAACAAGAGTTACATTTCAAAGCCAAGTCTTGGCTTGAAAAGTTGCCAGGCATGCTTTATAGTACTGATATGCTATCAAATTTTAATAGTTTTAATTGCCTAATTATCTGCTCCAGTGCAATAATAAAACCTTTTAACATTTCATTTTCTAGTACAGCAAAAGGTATTGCAGCCTGTGCCGAGAAACTTCCAGCCCTTTGTTGAATGAGAAGCTGAACTTCTTTAGTGCGAGCTCACACTTTTGTAAAACAGCTCCTCCTGTCATCTCACCTTTATTCCCTCCACCTCCCTTTCTACCCAAATGTTGCTTGTTTATTCAAGGAATACCTCTCTTCCCTTCTTTTATCTTTTTCTTTCTCATTGGCTGCCCTGTTTTTTATATCCATTTTTATACTCTTCAATAAATGCCTCTCTCTCTATGTGTTTGTTCTTTAATGCCGGCTATAACTTCCTTTCTGAGTCTTATATGCCTCCCCATGCCTCTGAACGGTTCCTTCTTCCGCTCTTGCCATTAGCACCTCTCTTAATCTGCTGGGCTGTGCTGTGCTGAATAGTTAGGAGAGAATCAATGCTTCTTTTCAGGCACTGACAGGAAGAACTGCCGTGGGCACACTCAGCACAACAAGAGAGCACTAGGTCAACAACAGAGAGCGGATTTAAAGACAACTTCGAGGCACTAAATTCCCACTTAGGAAATTCTGTGATCCATGTTGCATAGCTACTATTGAACTGATCAATCTAAGAAATACGTCTCATGAAAATAATGTTTATAATTTGTCTACAATTTGTTTTATTACTTTTTTTAATAAATTCCTTATAGCTGAATACAGAAGACGATCCAGGATTTTATGCACAGAAGTACTGTCATGCATATTCAAAATAGTGTTATTTTGCATGAGATCGGGACTCTCAATTTCTAATTCCCATGCTGGTTTCAGCCTTCAGTCTATCTAGCTTTTCAGCTTTATTCTTTATTTAAGTATTACTTGCTTGTTTTGAAATGTTTGTCACTTTGCAAATGAAAATGTTTTAGTTTTATTATAAGACAGCAAAGGAACAGGAATTAAAGCTTTTTCTCTTCAGTGATAATGTTCACATTATAATCAGCTTTGGAAACTACTTAAAATAATTTTCTTTTCATGGTAGAAGGTAATTTTCATGTAAGAACACTGATAAGCAAACAAGGCAGCAACAGTTTTGAATCTAGTTTACTTTTACTATAAATATTTTTCATTCTTCATACTTTATAATTCCCTGGAACATATTAAGCCAATATAGATTTTTCTGAGGAATGCAACAATTCTCATTCTTAAATACAATGTACTTCAATTATGCATCTCAACAAGTATTAATTATGCTACTATTCTCACTTAATTAGTGAATAAGAGAAAATTCAAAGTTCTCTTTATGATTTCAGGCAAATAATTGGAGAGTAAGATTTACAACAAACCCATAAATGATAGCAAATTTTGATTAGTTTTATGTATTGTGAAATTATACATTTCTACAAATTAGTTTGGCTATTTTTTACAACTAATTAATCTAAAGAGAAAGCTTTATAAGATCCAATATTTAATGCTAACAATGTGTCAGGTTAGGCATAACGGTTTTCTACTCATTTTCTGGGCATGCTGATGACACAAAGAATATAACATTTTTTTTTCTTCCAAAAATCTTTCAATGAAATTTTTGTAACAAGTTCAAGTTAAAAATTCATAGACATAAGTAACATTAAATAGAATACTGGTCAAATAAAGACTTCAGTAAACATGGAAGTTGAGTATTTGATATTATTTTCATTGTGATTTTCTGATTAGAACCCTTTATTAATATTTAACCAACTTAAAATTTGACAACATAAGGGATAAAAACTATAGAAAAAATACATATATAGATATGTCATGGAATAGTAGTTTATACATCTTACATTTTCTTTGAAACTGACTTAAATTTGTAATCTTACAATAAATTATACAGTGTGTTTTCTTTCCAAGTCATCTCCCTTTGAAAATAAAAAAATGAATTTAAATAAAATATTCACTTAGTTACTATGTTTATCGATGTCTTTAAAAGTCACCTAATACATAAGGGCTATTTTAAACTGAACTTTTTTAGATCAGTGAAGATGAATCTTTTTAAATAGTAATCAAATAAACCAGTGATTAATTCTAAAATTATGAATTAGCTGCTTGGGAAATCTGATTTACAAAGAATAAAATAAAGCTGATGTCTTATAGAACTAAGCTCCATTTACCCAAACAAAGACATCCCAAATGGCTTTGGCCTGTATATTTTTTACATTTGTTTTCATGTTCACTTGTATTTCTGAGAGAGTTGGAATAGTTAACTTTACACCTAAACCACAGTCTGAGCTGCAGGGTGGAGTGGTCGCTAAGCAACCTTACCAGGAGAACATTAAGAACCAGATTTTCCTCATTTAAATCTGTTTGAGAGCTAGAGAAGTGAGAGATTTTTATGGGCAGAACTTTTCAAGTTGATTTGGCTAAACTAAGCACACTGCAATTTGTATGCCTGAAATCTTGTCAGATTGGCAAAGGTCGAAACAGAAATTGCTTGAAGAAAATACGATTACTGCTGTGAAGAGGATTTTTCTTTAAGATGTAAACTCAGTTTTGTTCTTAAATGAGAAGACATAATTTTTGAGCAATGTAGAAACATTATATTGGGTGCATTGTTACTCCAATCCAACTTGATATCCTGAAAATAATTATTTTTAAACCAATATATGATAGCACTAAAATTAAACCAAATCTTAGTTGTAATTAAGCAGAAAAACTTTTATTCTTTTTATGTAGACTTAAGCAGGAAAAATTTCAATTACTAATATGTTCCTGACGTTAACAAATCAAGCAGAAGAATGAAGATGGGAGTGTATGGATAGTTCTTTGCGCATAAAAGCTTATAAACTATGATTATTTTGCTTTTCCATTATGATTTTAAATAATAAATATTTTTGGTCAAATGTCTAATTTTTCGCTATGTATATACATCCTTACTATCATAAGACAATCAATACAAGTATTTTTAAATGACTTGCTTCCTTATTTTGAGGTTTCCATTGATAGAGTTGTATCATATGTTAATTCATAAATTCTATCTTTATTATATAATAAGCTTTGAAAAAAACATTTTAGGTAAGGTACAGTTAACGATTGTTGGACATGATTTTATTATGTAAATATTGCCCATGTAATTATTTGGGCCACATTAAAGTACATAAATATTAATAATGCATTCAATTTATTATTCACATAAATTTAAGATATTTTTAATTTGAATGTATCAAATGCAAATTTTCTACAATATTCTTGCATGTGTCTCCTAACAAACCTGTGAAAGTGTACTTTGATATATATTTCAATGAATACAAGTCAGAGAGATTTTATAATCTTTTTTAATTTACAATATAATAACAAATTTCTTTCCAAAGTATTTCTAAAAGTTAGCACTCCTGACACTGTATATGGACACCTCAGGTGTCCAGATCATAGCCTCATTTGTCAAAATTACATATTTACATGCCCCAGGGTACAGCTGAAGCCAGCTTTTATTTTGCCTTTTATTGTTTAACGTTTCTTACCTGAGACCTGCACTGCGGCAGATTGATTTTATGAATGTTTAAAAAATCTCTGTTCAGACCTCAGGTATACCTCAAGTATTCTTCGCCATAGGAAGATTTTATTTCTCTGTCCTGCTTAAACTCAGGGCAGTTTAGTCAACTGTTATAACCCGTGAAATGAAATTATCATTTCTGCTCATAATATTAAAAAGTCAATGTGTGATTTCCGAATTCCTCATCCTTTGTCTGAGGACCATTATTGCTCCAGAAGGGCCAGGGAGATGGCTCAGTAAAATAAGCGCTTGTCTGTCAAGCACTAAGGGTCTGAGTTCAATCCCCAGTTCTGAAAAAAAAAAAAAGAAGAAGAAGAAGAAGGAGAAGAAGAAGAAGAAGAAGAAGAAGAAGAAGAAGAAGAAGAAGAAGAAGAAGAAGAAGAAGAAGAAGAAGA
>NW_004524751.1:2439316-2462167 GCF_000260255.1 Octodon degus
GAAGAAGAAGAAGAAGAAGAAGAAGAAGAAGAAGAAGAAGAAAGAAGAAGAAGAAGAGTTTGCTTTGATAGCTGGTGTCCCAGAATAAGGCCATCAGGCCAAGACTTACAGTTCACCAGCAGTGGGCATACAGTCTGAAAGACAAACTGCTAATTCAGTCCCCTAATGTTCCTGAGAGGCTCTTAAAATATACTCTGGCCATGTTTCCTTGTGACGTTCGTGTTGAAAATACTATATCTCGTACAACTGATTCTGGTGACTTGATGGAAAAATATAGGCTTAGGTTAGTTTACCAATTCTAGTCTTTTTAGGAAATTCTTTTTAAGACATTATTATATTCTGAGCAATTCTTTATTTCTCTTTCACATTAGAGAAGAACTGTTTTACAAATGCAGCAAGTCCTGAGTTTAGTTGCTTGTTTGTTCATTTTGAAAAACAGTGTTATTGTCATTATGAGTTATAGACTCTGTTTTTCTTTTAGCTTTTAGTACTATCTTTTAAGAAACTGGGCTGCAGGGACAGCCCCATGGTCTAAGCACCTGCTTGGCAAGTGCAATGACCCAGTTTGATCCCTGGTACTGCTGGCAGTGCCAACCACTGAAACCAGGTGTGGTGGTGCACACCTATAATCCCAGTGCTGGGATGGCTGAGTCAGGAGGACCACTATGAGTCTAAACTGCATAATGAGAACTGTACCAAATAGATAGATAGATAGATAGATAGATAGATAGATAGATAGATAGATAGATGGATGGATAGATAGATAGATAGATAGATAGATAGATAGATAGATAGATGACTAAAAATAAATCTTTAAGAAATTTGCTTCCTTCATATGAATTTTCTAATTTATATGTTAAATAGTTTTTAAAATAACATTCAGCATACTAATATATAAAATATCTATAGTTACTCAAATTTATTTCTCTCATGTTTAATACAAGTTTTTCATTAATTTGTCATTTTTCTTAGATATTTATATAACCAGCTGTGCTTTTTGATCATTTTGCACACTTCAGTTTTAACTCTTGCTGTTGAATTTGTCAGTTTCTTGACTTTAAATTAAGCTTCACTGAATGCCTTTTTTTATCTTGAGATGGTCATTGGCCTCTTTTTAGCTTTATTTATTCTGTTTTTGAGTCTCAAGGTCTCATTCGCAGGTTTTCTCTGGGCTCTAGGACTGGGCTGCATTTCCAGACCTATAAGTTTTTGAGTATAATGTCTTCATTACCACTCAGTACAAAATAATATTTTCAGTTATGAGCTCCTTTCTGTCATTTGCATTATTTGGAGGGAGATTTACCTATTTCTAGGCTTTTCTTTCTTTCAGATATTATTTTGTAATTTGTTATTGTATTTAGTCATAAATGTAAGCTATTTGAATTAAGCTGAGGGGCCATGGAGATGGCTCAGTAGAATAAGCGCTTGCCTGGCAAGCAAAAGGGCCTGAGTTCAATCCCCAGGTCTTAAAAAAATAAATAAATGAATGAATGAATGAATTAAGCTGAAATATTTTACGTAAACTACATATTATTGAATTTGAAATTATTTACAATAAGATTAAATAAATGTAATTTGACATTTAAGGCCAAGGATAACATAGATAAGAGGGATGGATAAATACATAAATTTCTATTTATCATTTTTCCTTATTCTTAATTATTGAAATGGTACCAGTACATTAAAATTTCCATCTGTAAATCTATGGCCATTTCTACTTTTCTTTGCAAGTTTAATTTCATTCATTTCAATTTAAATTGTAAATGTTTTGTTTTAGTATCTGTCTCATGCTGTTTTATAGTACATATTTCAAATATTACTTCCCAAGTAAGATTATAACAATAAGTGTGGCAGCAAGCATGCCAAGAGTGATAATGACACACTATTTCTAAAATATAAAAGTATATTATGAGGCTAGACTTACACAGAGAAACTATTTTTCATGAATGTCACCCAAACAATTGTTAAATTTTGCCACCAACATAACTTGTCCTGAAGAAATTCTAGAGCATGAGAATGAAGAAATTTCTTCAAAGTTTTGAAATTTGATAATGAAAGTTAAGTGACCAGAATTATACATGACAAATATGTAGGCAAATATAAATGAATAATTTCTAATTAATTGTTTTCAAACAATATTGTTTCTCTTATGTATTTAGGACAAGGTCTATAGGGTCTACAGGGTCTCACCACACAGATCAGACTCATGGTGATTCTCCTGTTTTCAGCCTCCCAAGCTCTAGGATTACAGGCAGGAGCCACCACACCCAGTCTCAATTGCAGTCTGAGCACGCCCCAGGGGCAGGGGCGGCACTGAATGCCCAGCATCAAACCCTGGCCCCTGTGCTCCTCAAAGCAGGCACTTTAGTCCGCTAAGCTATCTGGCCGGCCCTCTCAAGCAATATCTTTAATTTAGTTGTTGTATGTTTTTCTACTTGTGCGCCCTACTGGCTTATATGTAGTAGCTGTTCAGTTACTATTTACTGAATTTACGCAGAAGGCAGGTGAGAGTGTCATCCATTGCCCATGTTAGTTTCTGGCATAATATTTAGTGTATTCTTTGTTTCCAAACTCTGCACTGGGTGACAAACATAATCAAGGTAATCTCTCCAGACAAAAAGAAATGTGACCACTTTTTCCAAAATTGTAGAATAAGGACAGCAAGATAGCTCAGAGGACTAAGCACCTGCTTAGTCAAGAGCAGAGATCGGGTTTTGATCCCCCAAACCACACACTATGCCTGGCCTATCCCTGGACACACTGAGCCTGTCACTAAGTCCAGGTGTGGGTGCACACACCAGTAATCCCAGCTCTGGGGAGGCTGAGTCAGAAGGAACTGTGAGTCTGAATTGTGTAATGAGACCCTGTACAAAGTGCATACAATTGTGGAACAGACAAAATTCATGAAATGAGGTACCACTGTAAACATGTGTATTTAAGGGTGAGAGTAAATGTGTATCTGTGTGTGTGTGTGTGTGTGTGTGTGTGTGTGTTTAATCTTTGTGTGGTCTATGACTAGACTTGTCCACTATGTAGCACCTTGTCACCACCTAGTATTTGAGTAACTCAGTCATTTCATAATTAAATTGTATTTACCAGTTCATATGCCAGTATCAGACTCTAAACAATTGAATTCTGCTTTGATTTATTGAGGAATTACACATGCAGCATAAACTGATCATTCTTAATGCAAGAATTTGCAGGGTTTTCTGCTTCAAAATCTGCTTGTTCGCAACTGTCTAACATCCCCAGCACTATAGGCATAGCTAGATCAGATCACTGAAAATTCAAATAATTCAAATAGAGGCTAAAGGCACACAGCCACACACAGACTCAGGACGATGAGGCCCTGTGAGTACTACAATCACCGCATTAACTTAATCGGTGAACACAAAAGTCATTTAGCAAAATACTTGGTAAAAGTACTTTGGGATTTTAGGATAAGAAACAAAGCCTGGAAGTATTGGTCATGAACAAAAGAAGCTGATACAACATAGACTTACCCTGAAGAAAACAGCACACAAACAGTAGAATAGCAGCAGTTATTCGGAAGACTTAAGAGGCAACAAGGAGAAGAGACTGGCAAAGAAGAAGAGATTAAAAATTTCTCAGTATTTTAATATAAAATCTGTCTCAATTTCTAGTAGTAGAAGAAATCAGTGTCAGAAAGCCCACATACATTATTTAAAGATTGCTTCTTAAGTTAATTTTATGGAATATGGTTTTTTACTTACCCATTCATTCATTCATTTTAGGAAATTATATCTCATGAACATTAAGTAACAGACATGAAAACAACATAATGAGTTTCTGAATATTTCAATGCCTGTTTCATAGCGTGTAAATCAGGAAAAACATAACTTTTCCAGTGAGTTGCTCTGAGGATTAACTGAGTTACATTACCCAAGCATAACACACAGAAAATAGTAATTACTCAAAAACTCTGAGCTAATATCAATGATATGGATAGACAAGGAATCCGAATGCATATATAATAATTTTCTGTCTGTGTTTTTTCTCTCACAGATTAAGTCAAATGAAAATGAAAAGCTGAAAAATGATGGCTGATAATTACAAAAGAAAGGATAAGAGAAAAATAAGTGTTCTGTAATCTATACATGCATCATTGTCTTTTTTTTTTCCCCTTGGGATAGTGTCCTTCTGACTGAAGCAAACTGTCAGCCATGTACAAAAATGTCAGTTCATGGACTCTTTAATCATATACAGAATATTTTTGCTTTTTGACAAATTATTTTTAAGCATAGCCATTTAGTTTCCTTGTAGTTTGAAGAATAGAAGGTACCCTGAGAAGGTGGATGCATACAGATTTTTAAAGCAAACATAATTGTTTCTTAAACAAAGGAGTACAAATAAGAGATCCTGCTCAGCAAATACTATGCACACCCCAATGCACTCTGTTAAGGATAGCTGCATAAAGGCCTTGAGCCTTATGAACAAGACTTGGAATTTATCACTTAGTAGTTTTTAATTAGATATAAGATGCCAGGGAAAAAGAGAAAGGAAAACTAAGATAAACAGGAGCTGCTTTTTAGAAAGTGTAGATTCTTGAAAATACAGCAGTAGAATTAAATTACCTTGCTATCAACAACAACAACAAAAGAATTGAAAAATACTGAATAGTAGTGGAATTTTTAGTGTCATTGAGTTTAGGGTCCTGAATCTTCACATGATACATTTGGAAGATGGTCTGCTATGTTTCTAAGCTCATTTAGAAACTGTATTTCCAGAAAGTCTATTAGGAAAGGTACCATAATTAGCCTCTTTACTTTGTAATGTTTATGCCATTCAACAATTAGTGAACTCCGTATTTTGCTCCATCTAGCAAGAGAAAGAATGGAACACCACAGAATTGGAGAATTTCAAACATTGGTATAAACAAAATGGAGTAAAACAAAAAGATGAATACATGGCTCATATCTCAATTCAAAATGACTAAGGAGAAACTGGAACATCACAAAGGCAATTTAAAATTAAAGGAGAATAAACTGAAATTAGGAACATTTTTACTTTTACCAATCATTTATCACACATAATTTGAGTTATTGATAGTTTCATCGTAGGAGCATAGAATGACAGAAAACAAATCACTTTTGGTTTAAAAAATTCCATATCTATCAACCTATAAATGTGGCCACCTTGAAATCAATCTGAATGTACAAGGTAGTTCAGAATACAAACAGCAAATGTTCTATGAATTGTAAACATTGGTAATATTATTGGAATAAGTGACAGCCTTCCAAAATCACTAATTTGAAGACTTGTCACTTTGATAGATTCTAACATACATTATGTACTTGTGAAAGACATAGAATTATTTTGAAAGTAAAAAGGTATAAAACGAAGAGCATAAAATATTATCAAACTCTGTTTAAAATGACAGAAAGTAACTATGAAAACAATGGCACTAGAATCTTAGAAAAAATTTTGTAGTATTTTAGGGAGGGGTTATACCCTAAGTAATACATTTAATTAGACATATTGCGAGCCGAAGTTCTTTCTCAGATAGTCTCCCTACAAGCATAGCTCTAGCACATTTATCTTGAAAAACAGTATGAAAATAGAAATGGCATTTTTATTCAGAAAGTCAACATGATGATACAGAAAAATGAGAGTAAAAAATAAACTATGCTGTATCAATGGCTTGTGGAAAGAGAATTAACTAAATTGAATAAATGAATAAAACTAAGATTATGTCCAAACTCTAGAATGATATTCACCCTGAGACAGAAGCAGTACGCAGTGTGGGACAGCCCCCTAGGTTGGCTGGTGAAGTGAAAATATAAAAGATGTTTTTTTCCACAAAAAACAATTATGGCAATTTCACAGCCATAAAGTGAATGGAGGGAAAAAAGCGAAATCTTTAGCTCTGCATGTTAGCTACGTGGGGAAGAGTGGGTTGCCGCGCCTGCCATGGCGGTAGGTTTCTCTCTATTACTGTCTGATATATCTGCGCATACCAAATTAGTATAAAATGATAGTAGATGACCCCCTGTGGGACTCTGTGCACGGAAGATGGGGGAGGAATCAGCCCAAATTGAATTGTGTTTCTCTCTCCCACAGATAAATATCGCATACTAGATCAGTTGCCGTGTGCTTGCGACGCCTTCCTTTTAGCTTAATATATGCAGTGTCAAGTTATTTCAAACCGAGTACCGTTTGACTCTATGTACACAGTTTGTCTGAGTAGAAATTGGAAACAGTTTAAAGTATAATGAAATGCTCTTCCTTCTCTGACAATTTTTCAGGAAAGAATGAGAAAAAAAAATCTGTGAGCTGGAACATGGTTAACTGGTATTTCTAATACTACTTAGTGGCATGAAAAATCCTCCCCTTACGCAGAGTAATACAATCTACTATTATTTCACTCAGAGTTCTGCACCCGTGGGATTTCTTTGGCCACTCTCTCAGTCAGTTGAACGAGGCCATATTTTCCAGTAAGAAATTTTCACTGTGAATCTGTACCCCTGAAAATGTAATTTACGTATCTCGCATTGCAGATATAGTTCTTGTATTTTCCTTGTCTCTGAATTGTGTGTGTGATTGCGCATGCGTGCTTGTGCAAAACATACAGTGGGGTTAGTAAGCAAGTGAGGCACTCTGTGTCTGAAGTTCCACATGGAGGTTCTGAAATGAATTGGTTCATGATGCAGGAGTCATAGAGACATTGTGATGTGCTGTAGACTTTTTTTTTTTTTTTCAGGTGGGTATTTTAGTCACCAACTAACAAAAGGTAAGGGACAGGCAGGAAGGAAATTGGTGACAATGGATATAAACCTACTTAGCAAATTCAGGGCACACGTATTGTTTAGGACTTCGGATGCACCGCTTCAAAAAAGACCCAGGCTAACAGCGCTTTAAAGAAAATAGATACTTATGGTCTAGCACAGTCCCAGTTCCATATGGAAAGTCCAATGTAAATTGGGCTGTGATTGAGTTCTTTACCTTCTGCTTTATATTCCATCATTTCTCTAGAAATAGTCTGTTTTCAGAGTATAAGATGAGGGCCAGCAAGATAGCTTGGCTGTCTAAGCACCTGCATAACAAGCGCCAACACCCAGGTTCGTTCCCCAGTACCACATGACTTGCTGGGCCCACGCCGAGCCAGCCACTGAAACCGGGGGTGGTGGGATGCACCTGTAATCTCAGCACTGGGGAGGCTAACATAAGAGGATCCCTAGGAGTCTGAGCTGCATAGCAGGACCCTTGTGTCAAATAAGTAAATTAGTTAATTAATTTTTAAAAATTAAAAAAAGACATTAGGATGATACACAATTCACATGTTGTTAAAGAGGAGAGGTTGTATAAGACTAGGTCATATTTTTCATTAAGGGAACATTACTGAATTAATTAAAAATACATTTACATCAAACTGGTCAGAAACTAGTCTCAGGCCTCATTTACATTCAAGAATGATGGGAAATGCAGCCTGCAGTAAGACAAGCTGAAGCTGGAAGCCAAAATTCACAGTAATCAATTTTAGCAATGTGCCAAAAAAAATCGGTGCAGTAGCACTTTGTTCTTTTCATTCTGTTAAGACTGATATTAGTAACTCAGTTCACGAACACTTCTGTTTACAAACAATTTGGTTCAAAACATTTTGTTTCCATTTGCAAAATCCTCATGTGGTGACAAACACAGCCATGCCTGTCTTCTCTACACTGACGTGAATGCAGGGATCTTGCCCCAAACAGTTAAATAATTTAAGTTCATGAACGGAGGTCGGAGTGCACATGCCTGGGCAGAGCCGGTTTGGCTGTTCACAGCACCACTCTGAAGAAGCATGCATTTTGGTTATATCCTAGCTCTACCATTTTCTTCGTCAAGAACTTTCAGTACCTTGTTTTTTTCATCTGTGAAAATGGGAATGAGCTTGACTAAGTTATTATAATTATAAAATATGGTTTGGAGTCACACACTTAGAACAATACTTATACTTAAGAATTCAATAAATTCAGCATAGAGAATATACAAAGTTATATACAATAAAAGGTCAGTTCTTGAAACTATTTTGCCAGTTCAGTTATCAGAACAGTTGAAAGCAGAATATCTGGTTTTTTTTTTAGCTTAGTTAATTTTATTTTTAATCGTTTCTTTTAAAGCCTCTTTACCTTCTGAAAGGTAAAGAGGCTTTAAAAGAAGGTAAAAATGCTTTTATTTTGTTTAAATTCATATTTGACACTACCATTTAATATGAAGCCAAGTCTCTAGAACTACTGGTTTTTTTTTAAATTAATACTCCTAGAAATTAATCAGCTCATTTATTTATTTTTTGAGAAAATGGTTTTTAATATGAAAAATTTATTTGGGAACAAAAATGTAACACATAACTCAGAACTATTATTCTGTCAATAAGGACATTATTATCTCAACTAAGAACACAGAGATTTCAGTAAGGCATGCCAAGGAGACACGAACCTGCAAAGTTCTATTCAACTTATTTCACTATGGAAAATGCTGTGTGTTTGGCTCTGGTCACAGTTCCATCGTGTCTACCTTCTTGCAAGTCCAGCCTCACTGGTACCTAAGTCTCTCTTTGCTTCTTCAATTTTCACTTGAGCAAGAGATGGATTTGGTACTAAGTCTAAGAAGGACTCCAGTTTTTTCTTCAAAGCTATGGTCTTTTGTTTCAGCTCTGCCAGTTTCTCTGATAATACACTAGGGACTGCTGTGACAAAGAAGCATCCAGGCTGCGAGCTGAAAGTTGCTCCTCATTGGCTCAGATTCCAAGTCTGAACTCTTCCGCCTTTGCTTTCAGTAAGTCTGCATTCTGAAGACAATTGTCAACCTTGGTCCTTTCAGCAAAAGATGCAGCTCTGTCTTCTTGAGATCCTCTTGTAGACATTTTTCTAACAAAGTTACAGCTAGATTTCTTTCATGTTTTTCCAGTTGAAGTAGGAGTTCTTCATTTTTGGATTTGGCATGGAAAACATCAGGGGTCAGATTATTTACTGCAGGAAGAAAACTTGCTAGTGAAGTATACTTTGTGTAAAGGGCCACCGCACAGTCAACCAAAGCATTCAAAGACCTGGAGCCAGTACTGGACAGACTGGAAGGGGAAACACTTCCACTCTCCGTAAGGAGGTCTTGAAGATCCTCGCCTTCTGATTCATATTCACTTGCTTTCTGTCTTAAACCCTCTATTGCCAAGCAGGCATCCCTGTCCTGGGCCCTGTTGTGTTCTCCAAAATGATATAAAATCTCTGTAGTCCTATAAACCCAGCTCTTGGGAGGGTGTAAACAGGAGAATCACTACAAGTCCAACTAATAGTGAAACCCTGAACACCCTGTAGACGCTTCCCTAAAATACAAATAAATAAATAAGATTAAAAACTAAAATAAAATTCATTTATAACACATGAATTGTTAGTCATCATAAAAACTTTATGTAGCTCAGAAAAATTCTGAAAATATTTATGTACTAAAAAGATACAAAAATTTTCAAAACTGCTTAAATTTTATTTCAAAAGCATACTTTAAATGAACTGATTAGTGCACAAGTGGTGGAAACTGTGGCAGTGAGGTGAAGGAGAAAGATGTGAGTGTCGCTGGGTGAAAAAAAATATTTGGAGATCATCTGATTCCACAGTACTGAGGTTTTTTTATACCTTGTGAGTTTTAATAAGAATTTCTCAACAAAAGCTTTTTTTATTTCACTTGTATAATTGATGACTGCTTGAACTGGCCAAATAGTTTCAAGAACTAGGTTTTTGTTGTATATAAGTTTAATATAATTTTAAATTGCAAAAACATGTGCATATTTTTAAGAAACTAAAACTGTGTTAGGCAACCAAAAAATAATAACTCTTTAATCTTTCACTTCAAGCACACAGCAATAATAAAGATTTGTGGCTGCCTACGACAGCACAAAACAGCTTGCAGAATACAGCTTGAATGTTGAAGGCATTCTGATGAGAGTCAGATAGCATTTCGTAAATTATGTGGAGTATAAATTATTATAAGCAAACATTAAACACAGCAAAGCTGCGGAAAGTGACTGGTGTTCCGCACAAGCACAGGATTATGCAGCAGTGGCAGCTTGCGCAGGCTGTGCGTGAGCATGTGGATGTGTGACCATTGGAGGGAAAGGCATGCCACCCACCATGATGGACCAGCAGAGCCTGGACTCTGTAGCTGAGGACAGAAGAAACAGAACAAGCATGGATGGAGCAAAGAGAAGGAAGAGAACAGGGGAGAATAACACAGTAAAGGAGATTAACTCTACTTGATATGCATAACTGTGGATGTGAAAGAGGAAAACAGGAGTGAAATAGAGAAAAGAAGGTCCAGGAGAAGAGGAGAAGAAAATGGAAGAGGAGAGGGAGGAGACGGAGGAGGATGGAACATTTCACTCAAAATGAGAGCCGGAAGGCAGGGTCTGAAATGCAAAATAGGTATCGCACAGGAATGGCTCATTGTTTTATGGTACTGAACCATCTCCCTGGCCCCTTACTGACTCGATCTTGAAGCTCTCTCTTGTCTGTGTTTTCAGTCAGGGTCCTAAGCTGTGTTAGCCCTGACACTAACCCTAATTCTCTAAGTACATTAGCACATGGGTGCATTCTGCAGTGCTGGAGGTCAGTGAGCCTCATTTCATAGCACTTACACACAATTCTTTTGCCATTGTCAGATGGATCAAAATTGAAGGTAGGGGTCTGAGGAGATAGCTTGGCTGTCTAAGCACCTTCCTGGAAGTACAAGGACATGGGCTCCATCCCCAGTATGGCACACCACGCCAGCCCCAGATCCTCAGGCGTGCTGTGCCAGCCCAGAAAATGGGAATGGTGGTGTATGCTTGTAATCCCAGTGCTGGGGAGGCTGAGACAGGAGGATCTCTATGAGTCTGAACTGCATAGTGAGACTCTGTACCATATTAATTAATTAATTAACTAAAAATTTAAAAGTTGAAGGAAGGGAAACAGGCATTTAAAATCTAGAGCTGTGCAGCACACTTAGCCACCAGTCACACGTGTCTACTGAACACCACCTCAAACGGAGACATTCTATACTACATGTAAGAGGCACACAGGATTGTGATGAGTCAATATCAAATATATAGAATGCTATACTAATATTTTCAAACTGACTGCTTATTGACAAAATATCTGTTAATATTGAGCTTAAATTATATTACTAAAACTATATTTTCCTTTCATTTTAAAGCTTATTAAAACATTTAAATTAGATATATTTTCAAAATTATATTTCTACTCATTGGACCTCTCAACCTTATCGTTACATTGTGCAGTTTGGTGTGTGGCCAAATGTGCAAGGACAGGTAGCTGCAATGACCACTTGCAGCAACTACATAGGTGCTTCACTCGAGGAACTTACGATGCACACTGTCCAACTTTCTAACATTTTATACCCTTAAAAATCACAGTTCCTGTATTTTCCCTTTTCTAGTTACTTTCTCATTGTGAGAAACTCCCAGCTCCCTCAATTGAAGAAAGAGGGTTTATTTTGGCTTGAGCATGCAGACGTACTGCTATCAAAGGGAAAGGCATTGCTGTCCACTGTGATGGACCAACAGTGCATAAATTTTACATCTGAGAACAGAAGAAACAGAGAATAGAGTGGGCATTTTCAGTGCCTGGCTGGGTGGCTCACTGGCTGCTGAAAAGGGAGGCCACAGAGGAGAGGTGCTCCTTCCTGGCTTCGAGAAAGCAGAGGAACAAGGAACAAGCCAGGAGGAGAGATTTTTCTCGTCAGAGTCAAGCGAACCCTTACCTTTGAGCATACAGCATCCACCAATAGCATATTCAGCTATGGCGGCTCAGGACTCAATCACCTTCCAAAATCTCATCCTTGAACATGTGAATCTTCAGGGGACATTCCAGATGCAAACCATAACCTTCTCTTACTAATGATAAAAGAGCACTTGTGTGAATGAAAATGAAAAATTACACTACTGAGACTCTGGAAGTCAGAATAAAACAGAGTTATCTTCATGAAAATTATGAGAGCTGACTTGTGTATGACAAGAAGAGTAGAGTTTAATGCATTTGTTTGGCACCAAATACCTGAGAACTCAGTACCTGATCACCACGTGACTCGTTGGCAAGGAAGTTCCCCGGGGGTTGAGCACTGCCTTGTCCATCATAAGCTGCCTGCTCCTTTTCCACATTCGACATCATCTGAAATCGAGATTCTTCATGATTGAAGGCATCGTATAATTTCCATCAAACAGACAGCATTGAAAAACAAATAGATTACTGCCTCTGCATGAGGAAGTGTCATCGCTGCTGGGGCCTCGTCAGGACGTAGCTGGAAGGTCTACAATTGCAGCAAAAAACTACTTGAGAACCACCCGAGAAAGTCATGGGTGCTCTGCTTCTTCCAGAAATACTTTCCGCAGACACGTGCTGTGTAGGTAGATGGAGACAGGAAACAAGCCTTGTGGAACTGGTGCCCATTGTGTAGAAGAATAGGGAAAGCCCAAGGCAGAAATTGTCATTAACTGTTTGATGGGTCAGGGAATTATATATTTTTGAATAAAAATAAGTACATTAAAAGGACTTAAAGGAACAACAATTAACGCTTTTCACATAAAGAACTTTAAAAATATCCAAATCAATTTATGAGACCTATACTTTCTATTTCTGTATAGTGATATATGAAACAACTCTATATACATGTTAATGTATATCTGATATAACATTCAAAGTATAAAATCCTAATTCATAATAATGAATATAATTATAATACAATAGGTAAGTTTTTTCTAAGGTTATAAAAATAACCATGTGGGGCTGGAGAGATAGCTCAACAGTCTAAGCACCTGCCAGGCAAACATAAAGACCTGGTTTGATCCCTGGAACTGCATGTCAGGCTGTCCCAGGAGCCCAGCGTGGTCTGTGCTGGCCACCAAAACTGGGCATGGTGGTGCACACCTGTAATCCCAATGCTGGGGAGGCTGAGACAGGAGAATCACTGCAAATCTGAGCTGTGTAGTGAGATCTGTACCAAATAAATAAAAAATAAATGACTAGCTATGCTTTTGGCTTGTATCTTGTTAGATTTAATAAACTAGATAACTTAAACTGTCAGATTTAAGAATAAGCCATTTTGTGACAAATTACATAGGTTTTAGTTCACCAACACACTTATAATTTTAAGCAACTTTGGTAATAAACAGAAATTGAATATATCATTGGTTTCATCTCATTAGATTCTATTTAGACAGTATTTATTGATTCCCCAATGACAGAAATAAAAGTAGTAGAGAATTTTTCCTCCCTGTTGTAACCCTTTTATTATTAACTTCCCATTTTTGCATGTGTTTAATTCTCATTCCTTATCCTGGTTACACATACACAAAGTTCCTTCTTGATTTACTATCAACAGTGATTTCTGAAACTCTACCGATGTTCCCTCATTCCTGCTCTTTACAACAAAATGTTTTTTCACATCATCCAAGTTTCTATTCCTAAACTAAACTTATATTTTTAAAAAATAATCAAGATTCTTTTATCTATATATGTTGATTAAAAAAATTCCAAAGCCAGACATACACCTCATAACACCAAACAATTGAGTACACCAGAGTACAAGATTTACAATATAAATCTTAGCTAAGTATTTCAATTGAAATTTAAATAATATTTTTGAGTCTATAAAAGCAAACAAAATTAAGTAAATCCATTCTGTTGGTTGTTTAATAACCACACTGGAGTCGCAGCTTTGTGTTTGACAGCTTTCAGTTTTGTTCTGGATGTGTTCTGCAGTAAGAATTGGGTCACAGTAGGGATGGTCTGTTTGCCATTTGAAGGGGAAGTAGAACTTGTACGCGTTGGTTGCCTCTCATTCACTACCTTTTCCGGCCAGAAGGATTTGCTTGGATTTCATGGGTTTTGGTACTGGTCACCCACCCCCAACCAACGAGCAAGTATACACACAGCACTACATACTACGTGTATTAAAATTTTTTCAATTTTATTTTATTTTTTTTTCAATAAAGATTTTCTGATGTCTCATTAAAATATCACAGATTGGCCTTACAACCCAGAATCGTGTTCTGTGGCCGGATAACTCTTGGATCTTACTCATCTGGCTGTGAACTGTTCCTTTTTCAAAAACATAGATAACATCCAAAAATTTTCTGATATATTTGATTTTGACTATTGTGGCTTGCTGAAGCAAAGCAGCTGAATTTGAATAAGCTCAATGTCATTTCCTTCAAGGATTAGCTCATCTTTCTGGGCTTGAGATACAGAGCAAGTAACACCTGTCCTCATACAAACTTGGGTTGAATGTATTTTTCATCCAAGAAATTCCAGCTTTTGACAAGAGACCCATTCTCCTGAATAAGGACATTGACAGGGAAGTGCACATACACAGCACTCTTCTTGTAACAGAAGCCCAGCATGACCCCCTTATTGTGTTCTGTGTACAACCACGGATCACGCAGGCACTCACCAGGTCCTTTCTGGTTCCCACCATCTGTTAACCCGGAGCCTTTATTTTTTTTCCTTCTAAAGAAGACTGAGTTCCTTCAACACAGTGATGTAGTTGAAGTCCCTCTGCAGGGTTTCCTGGGCCCTTTGCAATAACTGTGTGTCCCTTCAGAGTGATGACATTCTCTGGAATTTCAACAGTCTGATGGCTGAGAATGGTCTTTGTTCTTGAATGAGATGCAACAAAGAGCAAGATTTTATTTCTGTTAAAGTTTTACATTGCTATTTCATCTTATTAAAAATAAATATTCACCATGAAATTATAAATTTCCTCGCAGTTTATTACAAAATAAGAAATATTCTTTATAGATGCTTCATTTTCTTCATACACCTTTAGTATACAGTATTAAATAAAATCCTATTCCTGGGTTTGGTTCACTGGGCAATTAATCTTATAATATTCTGATGTGGTTTTTTTTCTTTGTGTGTCTATATACAACTGTAAGTACCCTTCACCAAGATTAGTCCGTTCAAGTTAAATATAAGATGTGATTGAAATTTTCTTTATTTTTTGACCTTAAACTTGAGTTGGTATTACAAAGTGTAAGACTGGCTTACTTAACACCCTTTGCCAGCTTTAGATTTCCTTGCCAGCCTCTAATACAAAGCCTCAGGAGAGTGAAATTCAGTTTCCCTACTCAATTCTCAGCTTTCTGACAACTATAGGTGGCCACGAAACACAGTTGTGTCCAGTGAACCTGAGTGACATTCTTCCAACTGAGAGAAATACAAAAAAGAAATTTCTTTTTCTAGGGAAAAAAAAAGATGCAAATAAAGGCCCCACTGATACACTGTGTCTGCCCTTTTCATGCTCATAAGCTGCTGCACATAACTGGGAAAACCAATCAAGAGCAGTAAGTAGTACCTTGTGATAAAGATGCAGTGAGAATGGGGATGGAATAACATCATAAGCAGAATAAAGAGTAAAAACAGAAGAGAAGGAGTCCATTCCCTCTGGACCAATTGAGGCATTAAACTCCTGACTACATTTTAGTGGACAAGTGAGAAGATGCTTAACACTGTCATTGTTCCTTGGGTGGCTTTCTCCCTTCTTACACATTTGGAGAGGAAAAGGGCAGTGAGCTCAAATAGTTATTTCTTACATAGCATAAGCAAGAGTTACATGGCGTCGGGTCCCAGTACCTCTATGCTCATCTGCTGACCCTGAGTCAGAGGACTAGATAACAGATGCGACTCACTAGTATTAAAGGTAATGGAGTTTTCATCCAAATATTGATATCCAAATATTTCATCTAAAGCAAATTCTATGCCTCACAAGAAACAAGAGGATGAATGTGAATTGACATTGTATAGTTTTTCACAAAACTCTCCAGCAGAACTGTCTAGATTCAAGAAGAATCATCAGGAATTTAGTCACACTTAGGCTGCTCCTGGGGAGTTGCAAAAGACCACCAAGATGCATGAAGGTGGAATTTCCTAAGGAATAGTCACTACTAATAAAAAACTTTGTGTATGTGAACTGAGCACAACTTTAAAAAATTTCCCTCTGGACCATGAAGATGGTCTCAACTATCTCACTGAATTCTCTGTGAATCAAGAGAATTCTTCCATGGCCACACTACTTCTAATCACTGTTGTGGTAAAGGGATCCAGGGAAGGGAGGTAAGACTTGTCTGTGTCAGTAGCCTCTGAAATCTTCTGATGTCATGGCAGTTTTCTAACTCAATTTCATTAGCCCTTTGAACACAAGAAAAAAAATTCTATTTGGTCTTTGGAAAATATTAAGCCTTTGAAAATAATTTCCCCTACACTTTCTCTTCTTATTTTTTCTAAAAACTATACTAAATCATTTGTCTTGTAAAACAACTGTATATGTTAACTTTCATCTTTTTTAAGTATTTTGGAGTATTTACTTAGTTTTATCTTCCAAAGAACTGATTCAATCTTAAATAGTATGTAGTCTGTTGATCATTGTTTACTCTCTTAATTAATTTAAATTTTAAAATATTTGCAATCATATTTTTAATTGACTCTTATCAGTTTGTTATATAAGCTTCATTTAATTATTTATTGGTTTTTGAAACAGGTTATTGCTCATCATTGCTCTTGAATTCACTATGTAGTCCAAGTTGGCTTTGAACTAATGGAAATCCTCCTACCTCAGCCTCCCAAGACCTGAATGATTGGCCTGCCCTGTCATGCCTGGCCAAAATGTGATTTACATTTTAATATAATATAATAAAGAATATTTCTGATATTGCTAATTAGAATTTATTTTTTTTCTCTGCCATATTATTTTTAAAATTTATTGTTTCTACATCTTAAACTTTCTCTTTCTTATTAGTATTATTCAAATATTTCAAAACTATTCACTTTTAAATTCAAGTACGTAATAAATCACTTTGCTGTCTTTTCCTTGCAATTTCTGGATGCATGTGTGTTCAAATTAAGGACTAACAAAGCGTTCAGGCTCAATGCAGTTTTAATAACAAATAGGATTCCCTAAGGGTTGTGGGCAAATGTCATTTTCCTATATACAATTTCTTCCCAGCTAATCATGATTTTCATCAAAGTAGAGTATCTCAATAGTTTCTGTGTTTCATAAAGATATATACTTGTCCCTAATATATTTGCTTTCTTTTTTCTTATCAGTTTTTTTTTTAACATATTTGGTTGTTGCAGGGTCTCACTACGCAGCTCAGACTCGTGGTGATCCTCCTGCTTTCAGCCTCCCCAGCACCAGGATTACAGGCATGCGCCACTACACCTGGACTCTGTGGTTGGATATGCCCACCCTGGGGTTGGGGCTGGCATGGCATTTGGTGCTGGGAATCGAACTGTAGTCCCTGCACTTGCCTAATCTTGCCTAAGCAGACACTTTAGCCCTCTGAGCTATTTCACCGGCCCGCTATACTTGTTTTCTTATTCCAGTCAGTAAGAAGGCAGTCACCTAAGCTATGTTTTATCTTTCTCTGCACTTCAACATTAAAAAAATGAGTCCTTAGAATAAAGTGCCCATATCTACTCTTTTTGGGTAGTTCTTTTGTATTCCTATATCTTAGTACAGTCATATATAGCATTTTTAAAAATAACTTCAAAATATATGTTTAATTTCCTTGTGAAGGCTTTAATGTTATCCTAGGAGAAAGAAAAGACAAGGAATATTTAAAAGCTAAGCACTAAGTGTGTCAACTTGAAAAGTAATCTAAGCATTGTAATTGAAAAATAAGAAAAGTGAGACTGAAAGAATAAAAGAACATATAAAAAGTTTAAACAAACTAATTCATTCAAGTCTCTCCTTCTAAACTGTGTATTATATAGTTCCTTTATTAATAGAAATATATACTAATGTGTGCAAAGTTGTTTAGATTATAATCAATAATATAGATTGAAATAATAAATAAAATTCAAGATGTTGTATACATGCAATCAGATAACTAAAGGCATTTGAATGATTTGTCAAAAAATACTTATGGATCATACGTGCATCTGTTTAAAGCACACTTAACAGCTAAGGAGTTTTATATGAGGAACATGAAGGATTTACAAATAGAGACAATTAACTGTGAAGAATATCTTATCTTCAGAACATTTTGCTGCAAAATACATGTCTACTATTCAACCCAATAATCTAACTTTAAAGAAAAAAATTTAACTTACAAAGACTGGGGACATACCTCAGTGGCTTAAGCACCTGCCTGGTCATGTGCAAGGTCCTGAGTCTATAATACAATGTTTATTGTTGAAATATTAAAATAGCCAATTACTGAAAATAAGCTAAATGTCCATAATAAGAATTATTTAAGTAAATGTATATTCATATACCAGTATATGCATCAGGCAGAAATTCAGAAGAATCACTTTCATATGTACAGATGTGGAATGATGTTCAAGATAAATTTTGGTTTAAAAGTTTTCAAGGCCCACACCTGGGTGTACATCCTGTAATTTATATAAGATATTATATGTCTATATCTATCTATATCCATATAAACAGAGAAAGATTTTGAACATTTTGACAGTATTGTCTTTCAGAAAACTAATAAGACATGGAAGTAAGACTTTACTGTAATAAGACTTCATTGCATACTATTTTGTACATTTTAATAATCATCAGCATACAGTTATGCTAACTTTGTATAGAAGGGTTTGAGAAATATAAGAAAAGGCAAGTTTGATTAAAATAAGGAATAAAATTTCCCAAAGAGTAAAATGGAAAGACATCAATTCAAGCAATGATTAAACCTTAATACTACCTGGGAGGTACTTACACTATCGTACTTTCTGCTGTTTTGAATTCAAATTGAATTAGATGTTTTTTGGTGGTTACCTAAATCTGAAGATGCTAAGGTGAAACACACACACACACACACACTCATAGGGGAGCTGTAAGAAAAAAAAAACATATACTCTTGTCTGCACAATAATTGTAATTGATTCCATTTTAAAACTAGGCTGAATGAAGTAAGTATGTCTGAGTGTCCACTTTTACGGTAGGTCAAATCTGAGAAGCTTTCAAAATCTTGACTTTTGAAAGAAGTTGAAGCAGAAAAGGCTTTTTATGAAGAAGAGTATATGGAATAAAAAGGTATAGTTATGCTGAAAACATCTAGACAGTGAGTATTAGGAAGGGAATGTTTTTCTTATGGAGAAGACTTCTGGATTAGAAATGTACCTTAAAGAAAATTATCCCTTTGTCCACTGTTCTTTTTCCAGGGTCATCTGCTTGAAACAAGGGCAGAATTGATATGCAGTCAAACTTATTTGGAACAAAGTCATCAAAATAGAGATGGTAGGAATCAGTGATATTATATACAATGAATAAAAATGCACATCTCCCAAAAGACAAAAAACAACCCACAAACCATTTCTTGAGGATGTGGAAAGGACTGAGGTAAATTTTCTTCCGGTTGTAAATAGGCACTCTGACTTACTGAGTTTATGAGATTCTGGCCTGCAAAAAAGAATCTTGTTAATATCATCTCTTCCTTCCATCCCAGCCAGGTTTGGGATTTTGTATGTGTGCATCTGTGTGTGTGTGTGTGTGTGTGTGTGTGTGTGTGTGTGTGTGTGTGTGTGTTGGTGTTTATATTCACACGCTTACATGTTTGTGCATTCATATTAGTGCGTGTGCATGAGGAAAGTGGGATCAACACTAATTACACAGGGCAGGAGAGATATCTCAGCAGTCAAAGCACCTGCTTGGGCAATCTTAGGCAAGCACCACATGTTGCAACAGCCCTGCCGTCAGGGCGGGCTGTGATGGGGCAGAAGAAATGAAAACCATTAATTATACATAGAATTATATTCTGTGGCAAAAAATTATAAACTCCATATACACAAATTGACAGACTATATTTTGTGTACATACGTAATCACATACATACAATGTGCATAGATATTGTTAGAATTTTTTAAAAAGAAGTTTCAGAGAGCACTACATTCCCTGAAACTATGGAATTCTTTCCTCTTCTAATAACATTTTAAAATGAAGATATATGAAGGATCTTCAGAGGAGTGACCCTTTGTTTTTCAGTGAAAGAAAATCTTCAAGGTTACCACCCTTGCTGCAAAATATCACAGAGCCTGTGAAATAAGAAAGTCAATATGTATTAAGCAAAGAAAGAGAGTAGTGCATAGAGAATGGACAGGAAGCCAGTGATGAGGAAACAGCGGGGGTGGTTGCTGAGCCCAGTGACCTTTCCCTGTTTCTAATATACTGAAGATTGTGTAGGTCACCAAAAATGTACGCATCCCTTTAATTCTCTGTTTTCTACATACAGGTAAGGATTTTTCTCTCCTGTTTCTTCTATTTAGCTTTGGCAAAATTCTCCTTTGAGGTTATTATGCTTGAAATTCAACACAGTGTAAGCTAAATAGGAGAAAATAAGTATTTCTTAAATTTCCTAACAGTATTTATAAAACTGTTGAAGAACTGCTAGTATTTTTCCCTAACAAATAATATTATATGCAGCAAGGAAAATGAAACAGAGCTTGGAGTGAGTGTTGCAGCCTGTTAAACTTTTAGTAAGTCATAAAGATCCATCAGAGTGTGGGCTATTTTTTACATATTACAACAGCTGACAGTCATTCCCCTACTTCAGTGATAGAGGCAAGAAAAATGAAAGCCACCGAGATAGAAGAATCAATATAAAGTGACTAAGAATAGCTGATTGATTTTATATTTTGGTCTTTCATATGAACTTTCAAGGTCTGAGTCATGGATACAAATAGTTTCATGCCACCATATGCCTGTATCTGTTGCTGGCACAAAATCTTAAAATGCTAAAATGGTATTTCTTTTCCAATGTTATGATGACTATTTTGACTCATTATTCCAATCTGTAGATTGCATTTTGTCTTCTCTTGTGAAATCAGTAACCAAAACCATTATAGTAAACATTGAACATAATCCTATAATTTGGCATGCCTTCCATAGTCCAATGATGAACACGGATTAATTTCATGAAGTTGGAGTCACACATTCCAGTGGTAGCAGGCTTAGAAAATACTTCTGCAGAAAATGTGCCACTTTCTTCACTCCACCTTCATATCTAATCTCTCCTCATAGGTTTCTGAGAATAATCAGCACTTAAAATCACATTGCTCTCAATTGTTGAGAAAGATTTCTGAAATTATAGCAAGACCACTGATTCCTCTTCTCCTCTTTCTGAGTGTTCATGGGATCCATGAATATGAAGACATGTACTGCAATGGTTTTATTACATGGAGAGGAATGAAGGCCATTTGGTAGACTGGTCCTCCACATTTGATGAGACAAAGCACCTACCCCACGAAAGGAGGCAACATTCAATTAAACTCACAGTTTCACATACTTCAGTTCTGTTCAACTGTTGGCATCAGTGAAGCAAAGAGGAAAAGAAGAAGCAGACAGAAAAGGGCCAGACACTGGAGCCCAGTGACATTTCCCAACTGACTGACTTCTCCCAACTACACCTGCTCCACACACTCCACTCAGCAATGAACTCATCAATGAGCCGATTTACTGAATGTTGCTTATCCACACAATCCACTCGCATCTCCAGGAGTTTCTCAATCCAACTGAGTTGACAGTCATGATTAACGAGGCATATCCTAATCAGAGAGCTCTTTGAAAGCAAGTTTAATCTTTTCCTGACCTCAAGGATTCCCTTGGTGGCTTGTCAGGTAAAAAGTGCCATATTGTGAGAAAGTCATATGATAAAAAACATTCAAAGTGACCACTAGTAGCTGACGGTAATCCTGAACTGACAACCAGCAAAAAAAAAAAAAAAAAACTTCGTAATCAAACCAAATAAAAACAAACACTTTCCATGATATGAATGAACTCAAAATTGAATTAGTAACATACCAAGACTTTTAATGAAAACTTTAGGTCTGAATTTCAGTGTTGTTAAACTCTGGTCAGAAAACTGAGGTGATTCATTTCCAGGCTTCTGACATGAGGAAAATGTGAAGTAATTAACGAGTCGATATCTTGTTATTGAGCAATATCAAGCAATACAAGTAGTTTCTAGTTCAAGATCACTTCCAAATGCACTGAAAATGGTTGACTCTGGGATGCATGGAATGAAGGGCTACAGTGAGGCAAGATCTTAAACCATGGGGCATGCATTCTACATACTGAATAACAGTGGCATCTATGACTGAATAAATGATTAATTGTAGTAAATACATTGTAGATCATATCACTTTGAGATAAACTGATTTTTCAAACTTTTTAAATATTATTATAAGAGTTATCAAAGGACATACTTCAGACATGAAAAACATAAAGGAGAGATTTTTAAGGAAGATGACTGAAGTCTCAATATAAATGTATGCCAAAATCTTCCCCTTTAATCTCTCTACCTTTATTAAACAGAAATGTTAAATAGGAAGAAATGTGCTTCTAATAAATATTCTGATTAATAAATCAAGAGGAAACAGCATTGAGGCATTCACTTCTGGGAAATATATATATATATATAACTAGCCTTGAGTTTCCATTTCTTGATCAATGAAATGAAATTTAGAATAGTAGCAACAGACAGTGGAAAGAATAACCACGTAAGCAGGGCTATTATAGAAAGATTTTAAATAAGAAAATACATTGAACAAATTCCTTCCCTAAGGGGAAAAGTGAAAGAGGGGAAAATGATGTATTTAGTATATATACAGAATGATTTGGAAAATTGTCTTGTTGATTTCTGCTGGTCATTGAAAGGAGCAATGAATGCTTAAAATTTGTTTTCTTCTTTTTTTTCCTTTTTTGAATTTCTTATAATTTCTTTGTCATTGTTTTGTTTAGTTTTTTTTCTTAAACTACTCTTGTAGGTTTATATTTGATAATCTGAACAACTAATTTGAAGACAGTATCATGTAATTCAGCAACTATTGTTGAATTCATATTACTTTGTTTAGTGAAATCTTGTAC
>NW_004524751.1:2462273-2467935 GCF_000260255.1 Octodon degus
ATTGAACCGCGGTCCCTGTGCATTGCCAAGCTTGTTTCAAGTAGGTGCTTTAGACCACTGAGCCATCTCTCCAGCCCCTGTTTTTTATTCTTTAAAAATAAAAATGCAAATGAAAATCTGAGATTTTGAAATTTGAAAACATTCTTATAGATTGTCTTCACATGTATCTTCATCTGTACCAAGAATTAATAAAGAAAATTTAATTTCTATTTTAAATGCTATCCTGTATTTAAAAACATATTTTGTACTCTTAAGGGAAAACAATAATCCGGGTTAAGATTTTTTTTTTAAATAGTATAACCAATTGTTCTACAACAATTTGAGTATTTTCAAAACTTTTGTTCATGTTCAAATGTTTTTCGAACAACTTGTAAAATAACAGAAACAGAGGTTCAGGTAAGATTGCAAGAAATATATTTTTTAATTAAGGGACCAATTCTAAAATTCCAAAATCAATCAAAAGCACTCAAGTATTTTAACTTTTGAAGAAAGCACAAGATAAATTTTTTCTTAAATATCTGGAAAAAGTCATTCAGCAAATAGATTTTTAGACATTCTTACTGAAATAAGTTCCTCTTCATAAGTAAAAATCGAAATATTGTTTGTACTTCTTAAAGAAAAATCTTAAAATAGTCACTGAAAAATAGTTTTCCTATATTTGAGTGGCTTGGAGTTTGACAATAATTTACAAACTTAATTTTTATTTTCCTCATTCCACATACATTCGGAGGCCTGGTAATTACATTTGAAATTTCCAAAAGGATTCACATCAATCATTTACCCAGAATAACTCCAACAGATCTTGAATGGGGCTTCCTGACAGACACCCTTAGTATGAAACATCTTTCAAGGTGATTGACAGACTCTCATTTATACACTAGAGTTTGCAAAAGTGGATGTCATTTTCTAGGACTGCAAACAATGAGCTTAAGCTATCTAGTACTAAATTTAATTAATCATTTTCTTTCTGGTCAGATAAAATGAATATATAGATAAACTGAGTAATGAATGATTACTGATCTTGTATCCTACCAAGGGAAAAAGAGAAAACTTCTATACTTTTATTATTGTTTCTGTTTTTTAGGGCTTATATCTTTGTCACCATGTCTTGGAAGTATCTGTAGGAAGTTTGCAATTTTTTAAATATTTGTATTTGCTTCTTCTCAGTAATTGTGCCTAAAATATAAATTATTTGAAAAGAATCAAAAAATCAAATCCTTATTTATTTGTGTATGTTTACAATGTATAGTATCTTATAACTTAATACTGTTTAATTAGCACATTAAGTAACAAAATGGCTTATAATCAAAAAGAACACTAACTTTATACAAGATGCATTTAGACAGTTCCCATATAAAAGGGAAATCATTATTCTTTTTTTTTAATGTCTGAATCATCTGTAAAAATACTCTACCCATTAACAATAACAAAGAAATCATGATTATTTAATCTGATTATATGTTTATGGGCCAACACGAATGTAAAATTAATCTTATTGATAAGAAGGCATGAAATGCAGTATGTGCAAAGTAGGAAGTTCCAATTTCACAGAAGTTTTAGAGCAAGACAGATAAAGAGGCAGCTATAGGCTTCTATGCCTTTGGGCAAAAAAAAAAAGCTGCGTGGATTCTGTGTGCATTGGACATAGTATATATTGACTGTACATTTCAACTAACAAGCTAAACTATCAATATTTCTATAAACTATATTATCAAGTGAAAGTTATCATGAGTGTAGACAAAGAAATGAATAATTAGGAACAATTTTGAAAAACATTTCTAATATTAAAAATATGTCTAATATTTTATCAGGTGGCTTTCTAAGTGTAGTTACTACAGCTAAGAAATTATTCTATGAATAGTGTTCTAGAAATGACAAACAATGCATTTTACTTTATACAAGCATATCATAAAAAACCTGCATATTTTGGAGAAAAGTGATGAAAAGTTTATATGAAACTAAGATCAATTACATAAATACCGACGAGTCTCTTGCAGTAATTAGCAGATCATTTTTCCTTGACAAACTGTTACTTAAAAATATCTACCAGAAGGAGAAATTCAATTAGGACTTGAAGTCCCCATTGCCTGAGCAGCAGTCACACACACCTGGTCTCTGTCGCAGTGCTTGATATCATCTACAAGTGAGTGACAGAAAGTCCACAGCTAACAAAGGCTCACTCTGTTCCTGTCAGGAAGCGCTGTATATCTCTTTTATTAGAACCCAAGAGTTTTCCAGGTAGAAGTAGAGTCCTGGAGTAGGTAATGGCTTTTCTGTTATTTAACCATTTATATCCTGGAGTCCAAACAGATCTCTCCCTTTATCATGGAAATGTCTGCCCCCTTTTGGCCAAAACACAGGAATTTAATTTACACTGCGAAAATATTGAACTCTAATGGACTATCTTTCACCTTATATTTCTGTCTTAAATTATCTCGTAGGCAGTTGTTAGAGTAAAAGAAGAATTATCATGATACGGAATTTCAGTCAAAAGAAGACTCCTACCTTTTATTGCTATTATAAATTTTGAAATTACTATATGATTTTTAATCTCTGGGCAAAAAAAAAAGAAAGACAAAGTACTGCTCAAAGTAGTTGAGGTTTAAATTTGCATATTGCTAGCTATCACAGGCTTGTTACTTCTTCCTGGACACAAATAATCATAATATTAACAATAATAGCATGAATCATAAGGCTAAATAAGATTAAGATTTCAATTTAAATGCCAATGCTAAAAATTGCACTCATCTAAAAACTGACTTACATACTTTTAAAGGTCTCACAAAATTGCTGATGATAATAATAATAAAACATTCATTTTTATCAGTTGATTTTGATACTGTGATCACTGAAAACTGTTTTCTGAAAAATACATCATGGAGTATGAAGAAGAAAAAGTACCCAGGGACAAAAATAGCTGATTTAATCATAAATATGAATAATCAAAGAATGTCAAAGAAGCTGAGACTTTCACTAAGGAAATAGAATAACTGAAAGACTCAGGTCATTCAAATGTTCACCTTTGACTCTCGATTAAGGAATGAGAGTTAGATTGCAGTTTCTATTGCAGGGAGAAAAAAATAGTGCTGCTCAGATTTGTCCTTGAGAGGTGATTATTTAATCAGGAAAAAGAAATGTATTTAGTAACAGTGAATTTGATGCATACCATTTTTGCAGAAAACAACTGAAAAATAAATGATTATTACAAAAACAAAAAAACCTTACAGGTAAAACCTATAGCACTGATAAAGCCATATTAGTATTCTTTAAGTTTTAGGGTAGTAATTTATTGAACAATTTTAGTAAACATAAAGGAAATTGCATCATTTTCAATCCCAAGAAATCCTTTCCATGACTCCCTGTTTTTGTTTGTGCTCCTGTCAAATTCAAATTTTTAATTATTTAAAAGCATCCTACTCGCACGCGCGCGCACACACACACACACACAAAACAAGGGCCCTTACACTTAGACATTGACCTTTGCACACCCACATCTTGTACTTGAAGGAGTCTTTCTTGTACGATCTAGATTAACTCCCTCACACAAATTTACAGAACAACGTTTTTGGGAGCTAAAGAACAGAGAAGACTGGCCTTCTGGTTTCATCAGCCTGACTAATGTTTAGTCAGGCTTGTAGTCCCCAAATGCACTTTCTGTCAAAGCATTCAACATTACTAAACAATGAACTGCAAACTGTGTACCAGCCCCCTTTGAAATGTAAATGTTTCAAAATATTTCTTGAAGACTTTTCCAACCTGGGTATAACCTTCGGAAGTACTTGCTATGAACAGAGAAGCTAGCGTCTTCCCTTGTGTGGTCTGAGGGAGGGTAGCCCTGAACTCCGGTGGTGGTTTTTAATAAAGTGCAAGACAGCTTCTTCTGGTGAAGATAAAATATTTTTCTCTTCTTTTAACTCAGTAAACAAAAATAAACAGACTAAATGGTACTTCAGCTCTTTAGGAAAAGAAAAACCCAAACTTTAATGCTCTGAAGTTTTCTGATTTTCTGTCCTAAAGCAGTAGCCTGAATAGTGTTCTCTGAATCGTTAATTTTGGCTAGTGCAATGTTTACTATGACTGAGTCACATTTATGGAATAACGGAAGGGTTTTTTTTTAATGTGTGTGTATGATATACAATAATACCGTCCTTATATATGCAGTTACTCAATTTGTAATATTGTTTTGCAGCTCTTCATTTTTACTTATGGATTTCTCTCAATCTTTATGCTGTTTTGCATTTTTTCTTCTGTGTGTATAAAGAGTAGCAGGTTGGTGTAAAGCAGGTCTTTAAACTTCTTCCTTCAAGAGCATATTTATAGCGTGGTGATGACCACAAACTTCTTAGGATAAAATGCATTTAAGTTCATAACTTAAAATATGTAAGCTTACAAAGGACAATTTTATTAAAAACAAGGATTGAATACATTTAAAATATGAATAGCAATATATTTAGTTTTTCTCAAAAAATAAACAATATATACTTGTACCTTCTTGTCAACACAAACATCAACATGGCAATAAAAGATATTTGAAGTTATCTACAAAAATAAATTTGAAAAGAAAAGAGATGTGTGATCTCTATTGCTAAATATCAAAAGATTTCCAAATGTTTATGAGGTTTTTAGATATTTTCACAATTGGAGGAAGAGTTCAATTTCCATTAGTGATTAATGAAGTAAGTGCATGCTTTCTATTCATATGTAAATAGATTGCCTGGCTGGCAATAAATGAGCATAGAACATGTTGATTCTAAATGAAACATGCTACTACGTGCATTGTAGACTCCTCATCAGTGCATTTGAGTAGTAGATTGCTGCTGACTGCCCAGAGAGATAAAACATAAGTTTACCATTATATATCTTTCTTATAAAACTCAGGGAAACGTATGTGCTTTCAGGTGCATTTCTGCAGTGTGAGATTGTTAGGAAAAAGAAGCGCTGAGAAGAAGAAGAAGAAGGCTTTAGCTATGGAAGAGAAAAGGCTGGGATCCCTGCCAAGCTCTTCCTAGCCCCTTGAATCTAGGAAATCATGAAGCCTTTTCTTGTGACATTATAACAAGCTAATTTTATTTGTATTCTATAATGACATTACACATTTCTATCAAGTGCAGGTTACTTCCCAGTCTGCTTGCTGCATAGATTCGGCCATTGTATTTTTAAATAAGTTTCATACCCTCTACACAAAGTACATAATTATCATATTGTAGCCTATCTAAGATTATTTTTGGTTGATGTTATGGAAATCAGTGTGGAGACTCCTTAGAAAAGTTGGACTGGAAATCTCATTTAAACCAGCTATTTCTCTACTGGGAATTTTCACAGAGGATCTGAAAACATCATATCATAGTGATACACGTGAGCCTATGCTTATGCAGCACAATTTGTGATAGCCAAATCTTGGACACAACCAAGATGCCCATCACCTGAGGAATGGTTGAAAAAGATGTGGTATTTTTACAAAATGGAGTATTACTCAGCTCTAAAGAATGATAACCTCGAAGCCTTTATAATGAACTAGATGCCACTTGAAGATATATTTATAAGTGAAATAAACCAGACACACATGTGTAAATATTGTATAGTTTCCCTAGTATAAGAACTCAAAAGAAGAAATACAAAGAGAAAGGTATAATACAAGTAAAAGAAAAGCAGGAACTCGAGG
>NW_004524751.1:2469200-2477431 GCF_000260255.1 Octodon degus
TCTGTGTATTCAAAGTGGTTAGGATGGATATATAGTTACATTCCCTTAATGAATAGAGCGATTTGTTCTAATGGTGTTTGTAAATAGGATATCATGTCTGCATCTTGTACAGCAATTAACCAATAGGAAGAATGTATGCAATGTGTTAATTATTGAAACTGTCCTACCAATTTAGTTTGAAACTGTGTCATTGCTATTTTTGTCTCAATAAAATTATGAGAAAAAATTTTAAAAACTTAAGAAAAGATTATTTTAGGTTGATTAGAAAGTTTATAAATTTTTAAATTGATAAAAAGACAAACAGAAGTACAATTATTCTTTGAATAGTGTTACATTTAAAATCATTACAAGTGTTATATTTTCCATCTGATTCTAACCTGATGATACTCTTCCACGTGTCATCTTGATATCAGGAATTGATACCCTTAATTATAACAAAATAACTAATTATTTAGATGTTATTTAAACAGCCCTAGTAATCATAAAGCAACATTTCCTTGACACATTCCAGATCTCAAGAATTCATTTCATAACAGGTTCTGATTTTGTGGTGTTCATATGATATGCCAAAATTTATTTATTTGACAGTATCCTTCATTACTCACAAGAAAAATGATTCTATAATACAAAATAAAATAAAAGTAGAACTATTAATTATCAAAAAGACATTTATTAAATGTGGAAGCATAGGAAAAATAGTCAAATTTATTTAAGTACTGCATAAGTTATAAATTTTATCAAAATTTCCTATTATGAACCTTAGTATGTTTTTCTTCTGCATTTCTACATCAAAGTTTCAAAAATCTTCCTGTTGAAACCTTCTAATAGCAAATATTTTCATAAATACTTGTGTTGGTTCTGACAACCAGTTAAGTTCACAGCACCGGTTCTCAGCAAATATCATGATTGCTCTCAGAAAACAGAGGGATCCAACCTGCTTCCACACTGAAGCAGGCAGCGTGCCAGGCTGGTGGTAATCTGAAAATAGAGTAATCTGGAAATACAAGTTAGCTCACATATCATTATCAAGGTTTAAATTCAGTGACAATTGAAACAATGGATTTGATCAGTGCTTTTGACCTGTTTTGGCCAGTAGATTTGACCTATTTTTCATCCCTCCTTAGTTTGCTTAAAGTGCAGTGGGGTAAGAATGGAAAAAAGATATTGCACATTTGGTTCTAGAGCCAGCTTTACAAACAACAGCACTTCATTCTTTGCATAGAGAGATGAAGGTTTAGTGTATGTGTTTTGATTTGATATCTCTCATAACACCTCCTGAACTATCTCTACTCAATCCAATGGCAGTGTCTGAGGGAAAGATTCATTACTGTAAAAACAAGCAAACAAGCTGCTGCATAGTACTTTCTGTAGAAAAGAGCCAGCTCCACGCTGTGACTTTGTTATAATAATTGAAAGTAAAAAAGGAAAATATTCCAGCTGAAATAGCGAGACAGAAGTATTCAGAGTTAATTCTTAGGCAGACTCATTTTCCGGACTGCCAAAATGGTTAGGTGGTTCTAGCTGCTAATATATCCAAAGATATCACTGAGCAACATATTCTTGCTTATCCTTAGACAGCAGAAAAACAGCCATAAAAAATGAGGAAGGAGATGGAATCCTGGAGCCTACCAACAATTTATCCAATAGGACAAATAGAAATTAACAGGTACCATTTAGCAAACTCATCCCTGAGTGGAAGGGCCAGGGGGAGCCATGCGGTGTGACAGTGCACTCCTGTGATTCCAGCCCAGTCTGGGCAATGTCACAACTCAGCAAGGCTATGTCTTGATAAAAAATAAAGAAAGGGCAGGTGATGAAGCTCGGTTGGAGGTGGAGACAGAGGACTTGGGTTCATTTTACCCTAAGGGGAAGGGGCTGGGACGAATAAAAGAAAGGGAAAAAAACAGAAAGAGACAGCTCACAGGTCCTTGTCCTCTTCACCCTGGCTATCCCCTGATTTACAATTATTCTGAAGTCACTGGATTAATTAAATCTTGACCTAACTTATTTAAACCTGCATCTGTTACAACTATAATCACAGATGTTTCAGTACTTCCAGTTAAGTGAATTCAGATTCCACAACTTACTTGGACCTAAACAACATTGCTTTAAAAGTGTTGATTCAGAAACTAATATTTACTTTTTCTTACACTATTGGCATGGCTCACCAGTTCGCGAATGAGGCAGTGTTGGTGTTAATGATCTATGTAATATCTATAAGTAGAATTATAAATATTAAAAATGTACTGAAAACATTTCTTCCCTTGGTGGCATGTAATTTATAGATACAATACTCATAACCTTAGAGAAAAAAAATGAAACTAAAATATTTATATTCTTGATCTGAGAGAATCAATATAATAAGTTAGTATCCAAGGCTGTAATGAACTTACCATTGAAATGTACACACCTCTTCAGCCCCAGTGCTCTATGAACTCTGTGAGAAGAAACTGAATGTCTTTCACCTCATCAAAGTCCAGCACCAGGCCTGCTGCACTGCAAGGGGTCACTGATGCATGAGGAAGTGGACAAGGTCAGTTTGTATCAGATGTTCGCATTTTCCTTATCAGTAACATGCACTTATGTGATATTGAAATATCACCAGGGAAATTAGCCTTGTGCCTTAACTTTCCTTAACTTAGAATAAAAATTTCTAAATATGTATTTTAAACTTTTGTATGACTGCAGGATAATTTTTATGTAGAGAAGAAGCCTACTGATGATATTTGCCTTGTTTTGTGGTAATGCCATTAGTTCAAATTATTGAAATCCTGCTTCCTTTAAAATTGCACTCTACAGCAAAACAAGCAGACCTTTTGCATATTAAGAAACACTGCAAACGCAATTGGCATTAGTTATTATCAGACAGGAAAAGGGGGGAAATGAACTAAAAAGGCTTCTCTTTAAGCAGATTTATTTATTCAATAGACTACCAAGATATTAAATTCTTTAGTGACATTTTCCTGTTATTGCTTATGCCATTTGTTTGCATTCTTATACAACAAAATATTGTAAATTACTATTTCAAATTTATGTGTCTTTGTTCTAAATGAGGCATACACAAGGAAAGTATGCCTTACATCTCGTTTTAAAAGCAGCATCTTCCTTAGGTACACTACAAAATTGCTTTTCTTTTCCTTTGAATTTTTCAAAATTTCAATTCATCTTATCCGTGGTAAGAGCTGAGACTTGCTAGATCCAAATTTTCTCTAACACTCGAAAGAGACTGCTTGTGATGGATGATGGGAGCCCCGGTAACGAATTCCACATTTGGAATTCACGTGTGCCAGGTTTCCACTGAGCAACAGTCTATGTCATACAGCAAATCCTTTGGTTCCCTAATAAAGGTTCTGTTCCAATCTTAAATATTGCTTTTATAAGTGCAGTCACATTTACCGAAACCATTCCCAGGCCTTTCATTTCATTTTATAGAAAAAATAAAGAGAAGTTATCAAAGAGAAATACAACCAACTAGTAGTTTTTGTCTTATTCTCTTAATAGATTGAAAGGTCAGAGAGCTTTCTCTGAGAACATTCTCCATGGGTCTTCAGTGCCTTCTCCCACTACAAATCCATAGCAATCACTTTACTGTACAGTGGATTACAGATCAGAAAATATCCTCCAGCACCTATCTTCTTAGAATCTTCAACAATGATCTTTTTTTTTTAATTTTATTTATTTTGTGTGTGTGTGTGTGTGTGTGTGTGTGTGTGTGTGTGGCCAGCTCAGCCCACCAGGGGGCGGCCCTGGCTGGCATGTGGTGCTGGGGGATTGAACCGCGGTCCCTTTGCTTTGCTAAGCCTGTTCTAAGTAGGTGCTTTAGACCACTGAGCCATCTCACCAGCCCCTTCAACAATGATCTTCACTTAATATTCTTTTGGCTCCTCCCCTAACAAAGTCTTTCTTATTTCTTTTATCTCTCCATCTCTCCGATTTCTCCTTGTCTGCTTTTCAATTTCTCCAATAAATATTGATTGTTTTCAAATTCAAAAGAAATACTGCAAACTGCACAATTTCTGCACATTTTCTTCTAAGTGATAGTAAGTCTTCACAAGCAATGAGAAGCTCCTACAAAAACTCAATTTTAAAACAATGAAGTTCATTTCCCATGTACTCCAAAACATGCCAATCACTAGCGTTATTAGCCTAAACCATCATTTATTTTGCCAGCAGTATCAAGAGCTCCCTCACTGATTTTCCCTCGATTCTCTATCCTCCTCTAATCAATCTTATGCTTGCAAACTCCAGGAATATGTTAACAATGTGAGCTGCAAGCTCTGTGTACATGTGTGTGCACAACATTCAACTTGTTTTCCAAAGACAACGTCTCTAGCATGCCCTTGGGTTTCATTTTTGTCATCTGCCACACAGCTTCTGATAGTTTGCTGGATTCTAGATGTCACTGGCTTATTTTTTAGTTATTTTAATGTAATCAACTATTTTCCCATCTCTTCCAGGTTTGCAATTGCTTATTTATTTATTTATTTATTTATTTATTTATTTTGCTGTAGCAGGGATTGAACTCAGCACCTTGCACTTACCAGGCAAGCACTTATTCTACTGAGCCATCTCCCTGGCCCAATTGCTTGTCTTTTACTGAAAGTATTTTCTCCTTTATTTTGACATATTTATCTTGTTTATTCATTAGAATTTTACTTCCCCCATCATTTTTCAAAAGTAGCCTCTTTTCCCTGATACCTGATATTAGATACCTTTACTGTACATAGCAGTCTTAGCCCTGTCTTTTATTCATTGCAGTATTGTAATTTATAAATATTCGAACTTTTTTTTGAGAAAAGTTTCTTTATTGGATCAAGTTAGTTTTTCAAGAGAATTCTCCTGTCTATTTTAAGCCCTAAAATTCTCTCAAGTCTTGCAAATTTTTTCAACACCCACTATGAAATTTTACCAAGATTACATCTCTAGATTGATTAGTATTTACCATCTCTGCTTATAGACATATAACTTAATTTCACTTCCATAACCACAAAAATGATCTTTCTAAAACATAAACTTGATCATTGGCCCAGATTACATTAGTCCAAAATTTCTTTGTGTGATTCACAAAAGTGGACAAAGAGCAAACAACAGAACTTGTCTGACACATTTTTCTTTTGTCTTGTCTTATTTTATTTTGAAGAGTATAAACAAAAGCAAAAACAAACAGCAGATGCAAAGACAGAAAGGATACCTGACACATTTTTTTGTATGATAAATCTCTTTGCTCTTTTTCTTTTCATTCTTCACCTACCACTTAATGACAAGTGTGCCAAGGGCTCCCCACCTCTGCATGCACTCTTGCTGCATCCCCAGTATCCCACACCCACCTATCTTCAAGATATCTTTTTGATGGTACATGACAAGTTTACTTGCTTTGAGTCAGATTCCTCAAAGGATCTGGGCTTTGTCTCATGTATTGTGATTCTCTGTATTATTGGACCTTTCAAATTACCACTTTTTATACTATCTACACATTCATATGCAGGTTTGAATGAATATAGGTATATATGTTTGTATATGAGTATATGTGTAAATTTATATATTTCTTCCTCCTCTGCTGGATATAAGTACCATATTTCACTGAAAATTATACAAAATATGTGATGACATATATATACATGTGTATAATATATACTTAAACATTTGATGAAACAGTAGTTTGAAAATAATAAAAAAATTCTAAATTATAGTGTGAAGACTTGCATTCATAGTTCACAAACAATGGTTGAAAAGATTTTGGTTCCAAGGCTTAAATTCCATATTGTATAGAAAAGTTGTAAATGATACACACTGTTTGTAGGCGAATCTGCAATTAAAGAGTTTGTGAATATAGGACTATTAAAACATCACATAGTCTTATTCAAATTAATATAACATTTTTATCCTTAGATTATAGTAAATATTACCGAATAGAAATTGCCTTCATTGGCTATTGGAACATAAGGCCACACTTTTCGGAAATGGGTAGACATTCCCAAGGTTAATATCACTTACTATTTATGGCATTGTTATTGCATTCTTTTATATTAATAATAAAATCCTTTAGGCCACACATTTAGGATCCTTCCTGACTCTCAGGAACTATTCCTAATTTCCCCCAAATTTTCCTACTCTTTAGAAAAGTAATAGATACCTTCATACATTGTAATTTATTCCCGTAGAAAATTTGGCTGTTTCCAGGTCTAATGCACAGTAACGTTGTCCTTCGCCACCAGATTGGATCACTTTTATGTAGGTATCTTGTTTATACTAGCACTAGTTGCATTATATGATGACCTCTGTGCTTGTGGTTCTCTTTTATATAAACATAATTTTAAAAATGATCACAAAAGTTTGGCATCTGTAGGTTTTACTTATAAATAAGCACGTAGAACTCAAGGACAATCACTAACCACCCTCATGAATCATGGCAGTCCCAATTCTAGTCACATTTTAATGTGGTTCCAGGGTCAGTTTTTGTTTACCCACAACAAAAACTGTGTAAGACCCACCTAGATAAATAATCCCTATTATTTAATGAAATGTTACTTCCTCCTACTCTCACGGTATTTCAATTGTTTATAAAAATTACTGTTGAAAATTAGCAAGTATTAATTTCTATTTAGTAGTTAGAAATTTAACCAAAAAGCATCCTATTTCACATAAACATCACTTCTAATAGATCCAAAGAAACAAGACATGTGTAATATAACCATAACTCCTGTTGACCTATAGTGAGTCATGAACAACACCGTGTACCTTAAATGTTATTCTTGTTTGTTTCACTATTATCAACTATACCCTAAAATCTCTGTCCTAACTGTCTAGAATCCTTATCATTTCCAGCTCACACAGGTTAACACTTTAATCTCATCTTAACTAATTTTTGTTTCGATTCTAAATCACTAGTGGACCACATCATAAAATCCTCCCAAATAGGTCACTATAAACTTTGCTGTCAAATTGGTTCTTTATTTACCTACTGGTCATTTTCTTTCATTGTTTTCTGCCTACATTCAGCTTTCTTAGACAGTAAAAAGATTCTCCATGACTCCCAGTGCTTCTTTTCAGTTTTATGGCTTCTTGTTTTACTACATTGGTATCATTGCCCATTTATTCTCTAACAGAACTAAAACCTTTAGACATGCTTTTCTATTCTGCCTTTTGCTAAACATACCCCCCCTCTTCAGCAGGCATCTTCCTCAGTTCTAAAGCCAGTCTGCCTCTTCATACAGCACTCCTCTTAAGCTAGAGCAAGGTCTTAACTTGCAGACTGTTCCCTTTCTGCTTTAGCAGGAGTCCTCTCTCTGCTTATCTGCAAAAGTATTCTGTGACAACATGAGACAGAAATTACTGTATCAAATACCAAGGTTCAAGGAAGTTATAAAAATTACTTTCACCACTTCCCTTGTGTCTATTCCATAATTCTTTCCATTTTCTATCAAGGTCATTATGTGCATGGAAAATCCATTTTGGCATTTTAAAGGAATTGTCAAGACTTCTTATGGAAGTCTGTTATTAGGATACAGAAACTGGAGAAGGAGAAAAAATACACTTCCATGTCAAAGTTTGTTGCACAGACAATATATTTAAATTTCAAATTATTACAATAAGTTTAATGAAATACAGAGTACAGGTTCATATATAGGTTCATAAATAGTATTTAATATATACATTTCTTTCTTTTTTAGGGGAGGGGGAACCAGGGATTGAACACAGGCCCTTGTGCTTGACAGGCAAGCTCTTATTCTACTGTGCTATCTCCCCAGCCTCTAATATATACTTTTCTGTTAATAGTATATTGTTTGGTTAAAAACACATTACATTGAAATGTTATTTCTCAAAGCTTACCAGATTCCACCTTCTAAATGCATGACAAATGTAGATTTTCTCCACAGCAGAACTTCATGTTTGAGTATTGGGAAATCAAAGAACAAATATAATATTCTATTTTCAGAAAATTTCCTCATATGAAGTATTCCCTACATGAGTTAAAATAAAAATCAATAATATTTCACTAATGCACATGTTCTGATAAGACAGTAGATGAAGAACTTATGCCCAGCCCTGCATGGGCTCTCAGTCTCATGAGAGAATGGTGATTCAGAGTAGAGTGACTGAAGCCAGAGAAAAGTGGCATGAAGTAGTTTATTGCATATAAAGAATTATAACTACCTTCATTCCAGTATCAGAATTGAGGGTGGGAAAGTAGAAAAGAGATCAAGAGCAGAGGGATGTATATATACCAATGC
>NW_004524751.1:2478649-2503625 GCF_000260255.1 Octodon degus
GACTCAATTTAATTTACAAAGAGTAATGGATATTTAGGAACAAATGTTATTTTTGGTTTATTGATTCATAAGTATCAACTATGTATTATAATAATCTTATGTCTTAGTCACTTATGGAAGAAAGACTCCTACATTCATATGAATGTATACACGCACACATGAAAAATACATATCGAACTATCACTGAATGAGTACAGTTCCATTTGCAGTGAACTAGGAAACAGGCAAATAGAGTGTGGACTTATTTTTAGAAGACAAAAATGTGTGTTCATGAGGAAGTTCCAACTGTACTTGCTCTCTTGATGAGTTATAGAAACATCTGGAGTAATGACAATAATTCAAAGGTAGAACCATAAAAAGACTGCAAGGAAATAAACCTATTTAAGTGAAAGATAAGGATAATAGATACTGAACATTTGGAAAAACTGTGTTTGTAATTTTTTAAGACAGTTTGCTGATTTCTATTTCTAAAGTGATATTTGTTATTAAACCTTTGCTTCTGTGGACTCACAAATCAGTAGTATTAAAATATGTAAATGAAAAATTGGGAACATTTTTCTCTAACTGGAGAATAAATAACATTTTCAACATCTCTTTGAATGCCTTTAGTACACTGACAACATGGTTCCAAAGAAACATTTCACAGTAGAAATTCAGCTGTCATCAGCAGAAAAATAATGGTGTCAGGACAGAAAAAGAGTGAATGGCAGATGTCACTTCCATAAAGGACTTGTGCATAGCAAGTGTGAACTATATTCTAGTGTTTTCTAGTAAACACTAGAAGAAATTTCAAAATCAAAGTTTATATAAATATCTATGAACCAGATTACAGTAATTACTTATTGTTGATATGGCAAGCTATATATTTAGTGGCATGCGATGATGTTTATTTTTTTATAATTTGGGGAAGCAAAAGTTGTAAATAGTTCTCACTACACTAAAATAAAAGTACTAGCAAGGTTGTATTTTTTTCTGAAGACTCTAAGGGAGAATCTACCATCTTGCCTTTTCCATATTCTGGAGAGTTTCACATTCCTTAATCCCTTGTCTGTTCCTTATTTCAAAGCCAGCTGTTGTCTGTTGAGTCTGGCCTTGGCCACCGTCTCTCTGTTCCTGTTGTCTTAAGAACTCCTGTGATTAGGTTGGGTCTACTTGTGAAATCCAAGATTATTTCAGCCATTTACCAAAATTGATTTCTTTTAGCTATGTAATATACCACTAAGTATTTCTGTATATTGGCTAGCTAATATACATCCAGGGTCTCCTGATCAGATTTGTCAATAACGAAGAAATTTGTCAATAGTATTATATGTGCTAGACACTAATCTCATAATATTTGATTTAAACTGTACCTATTGGATAAAATGAATGTTTTTAGAGTCATTCTCAAAGAATAAGTCTTGTTCAGGTTTGGTTAATAACAATGATATTTTGTAATCATTCTGAAATAATTTTAGTTTTGCCAAATATTATGGGACTTAGTATAAATTTTTAGGAAGGACCCATAGGATAGGTAAATGCAATCAGTCTAAGTGGATGTGTTGATGGAAAAAAGACATTGATGGTTCTCCACCTTTAGGAAGAGATCTTGAGGAGGAGTATGTTGCATATATATGCTGCCATCAAAATATTCATGTACACAACGCTTTAATTGTCTCCATTAATTCTGTAATCATAGATTTCCCAAGTATATATTGCCAAATGTCAATATTACATAATACAAGATGATAGCTACTAAAATCCAAGTTCATTTGGGTTAAAAAAGAAAATAATGCCTTCAAGCTTCTGACCTAATGCTCTCTGAGTGTGTACATAATGTATTTTTCTTTGCTTCCATTTGTGCAGCAACTCAACAAATAGTATGTGAGATTGGAAATTTCTCAGTGTTAGGCTAACTAGCTATCACACAGACACTTTTAAATAATTCATTACATATCTATTTATTATCTCTTTGGTTTATAATATTAATGAGTATTAAATGTATGATGTACTATGAAATTAAATGTATTGGTCAGAATTATTAATATAAATTCATATATACTTGCATAAAATTAGTCATAATTTTACAGACTTTTTTAGAACTTTTCAGTTTTACAGCCCTTCAGGGCATAGTTATATAAATGCCTGTTCCCTATGGACTATCACTCCACATTAGAGTTAATAATTTGATCCTTGAGGTTCAGGGTAGGAGAACCTGCTAGCTAAGTATATGTAATAATATTTGTCTGTATTAGCATATGGTATGTTTCTCATTAGCTTAAGTCTGTAACTTGTGGACCTCTTTTTTATCTATTACATTTCTTAAATGTCTATAGTATTAGAACAGTTTAAGTCTATAGTTGTTTGGTATTAATAAAATTTTAAAACTATTTTTCGGTCTGGCAAGATAGTTTAGGGAACTAAGTGCCTGCTTAGGCAAGGACAGGGACTGGCTTTGATCCCCAGCACCACATGCTGTGCAGGTCAAATGTGCTGAGCCACCCACTGAGTCAGGGCGTGGTGCCACACGCCTTCCATTTGTTCAAAGACCCAACGAATTTATATGTGAGATTGGAGAAGATGTCTCAGTGTTAGCCTGGCTAGCTACCACACAGAAACTTTTAAACAATTTTCCGGTGAGGCTGAAAACAGGAGCATCACTACAAGTCAATCTGTGTAGTAAGACCCTGTACTGGATACATTAAATATGTATATATATTTTTTTTCATCTGTAATAGGATATCTCCCCTCCCTACTTAGAATGAAGTAATATTGTTAAGTGTTTCTTTACTGATATATATATATATATATATATATATCATTACAACATTTTCTCTAATATGAATACTCAATAAAATTATGATTAATTTTATTTTCTGTACTTTAATAAGTAGCTAAAATAGCAAATTGTTATATAATAAAACTTTTATTTCATTATATTAACTATATACTTGTAATGTATACTTTTAAACATATGAAACCAAAATGAGATGTTTTTGTCAGTACAGTAAAAACATAAAAATTATCTCAACATATATTTCCAAAATTGTCCTAAAGAGACTTTTCCTTTGAATTCATCAGAAAACAAAAATATCACTTAAACAGAAAAAAAATGTGAAACTCCTATGACAGAGATGATAGTGTACATGCTGGGCAGGTGAACAGGTAAGTATGCTTAAATATTTATGCCACTATTAAAGCTCATAGTGTGATGAAAATAAATTCTACTAATTAGCTATGGATCTCTGTCTCTGTTACTTTTTTCTCATTGCTGGGACAAATGTGTGACACCCAAAATGAAGAAAAGAAAGGTTAGCTCACAGTTTGTGGAGGTTTCAGTCAGTACTTGGCTGGCTCCAAGGAAGAACACCACAGGGCCGAAGGCAGCAGTTCAGGGCAGCGGAAAAGAGAAAAACAGCAAGAGCAGAAGGGAGGAGCAGCAGCAACAATGGCGGCAGAGAGCAAGTTCATCTCGCTTATGCTGCAGTGAGGCTCTCTGCCCCAGGCCTGGCGCCTCACTCACACCCATCACCCCAGCAGCATTTACACCCATCACCCCAGCAGCATTTACACCCATCATCCCAGCACTGTATCATGAATTAATCACAAAGTCTAGAGTCCACCCCATTACTGCACGAGTCTTTGGGGGAACAACTAGACACAAATCAGAACAATCTCTGAAACACCCCACAAGATAATATTACAATGCCTATTTTGCATAAAAAGATTAATCAAAATCTCATATGAAATGATTTTGGTAAAGTCACTGCCCTGCCACAGACCTTACTATTTTATCCCGTATTTTGCTTTAAAGGACTGTCAAAGCAACAACAGAGTAGTTGAGACCTTTACTTACCTGTACCCTGGTGTGCTAGGTTGTTTCTTATGTTATTTCACATAAAAAAACAGCAATTCCCCCGAAATCTAGTTATCAAGATCAACACCATTTCTTCAATGAAAGTCTTGTTGAAAAGCATTTCTTGCACTTTCATCAATATGAAATTCATTAGACAACACTAAAAATAAGTAAAAGCATAAAAAATTTTAATTTTTACTCCATTCTGAGTGGCAGTATTGCAATGCTTCAATATTATTTCTTGCTTCTTCATTTTTAACAAATGAAAATCACAACATAAGTGTTATTGGAAAAATTCACTTACTTGTTCTCTGTCTTATTTTTTAATGTATTTAGTACAGAGTCTACAGGGTCTCACTACACAGATTGGACTTGCAGTGATCCTCTTGTTTTCAGCTTCCCAAACACTGGGATTATAGGAACGCACCACCCCACCCAGTCTTAGTTGCTGTCTCTGTGAGCCCCGGGGACAGGGCTGGCACTGCAAGCCGGGGACTGAACCCCCAGCCCCTGCATCTGCCTAAGCAGGTGCTTTAATCCACTGAGGTAACAGACCAGCCTCTATCCTGATTTTTAAGGGAAAGATAATTTATAATTATTTTAACCAAACTATTAGAGATAATAAGGTAGGACTATAAAAACTACAGTATATGATGTTGAGGGCCCTGACTTGTTCATCAACCTGATATAATTTCCTGAACCTCCCAAACTAACGCTTTTACATTGCATTCATGTTTAATCTTATTTATTTTTGAAATTAATTTTTGGTGCTGCTAAGGATTGGATCTAAGCCCTCACATATAGCAGGCTGTTGCTCTACCACTAAGCCACAGCTCCATCCCAATTGTCTGTATTGCGGTCATGGATTCCAGGACAGTAAGAATTAAAAAAAAAAAAATAAAGCAAAGTGAAAGGTCAGTGGCAGAAACAGCTAACTACTGTGCTTGTGCTTCTTTAACATTCAGTGTGTTTGCATGTTTCCTCTATCACTTTGCGTGAAACAAGGGCTTCCTATAATATAAGTTGACATATGCTGTGTGATTGGACTTTGCGAGAGGAAAGTTCAGAGAAGCGTTGAGAAATAGCACGGTCTAAGCCAGATGTCACGCATTAACATAGATGTTTTTCATACTAGTTACATAATTATGCCAGAAGAAACTGCTATTGTTTTTCAATAGCAAATTACAGTTACCTAGGATTTTTTGGAACCAAAAAGAAAAGAGAGGGAAGAGTGAGAATGAGTCCTTGTAAACCACATCTGCACAGAAAAAAATAATGTGAATTAGAATTAAATTTTGACTATAGGCCCACACACATTCAAAGATGAATTTTCAGCCTGATATTAACGTGTTGTTTGGCTGTTTTCTGTTGAAGTCTCCAGGAGCAGAGTTAGTAGAGATTCACACAGTGGTCTACTGTGCAGCGTGAGGCATGCACCCAATGAGTGTTCAATAAGGACTAATTATTGCTGCTGTTTCCGTACTCTTAGGTGGCTTTGGAACATTGTATAATCAATGGAGCAAGAATGCAAATTACATTAGAGGCTTTTCTTCATTACCTCTGGGGAAGGGTGGCCAGGAGTAAATAGAAAGGACACCCACCGACCCAGCCCTGAATAGAGGAGAACTCTGAGGAAGGCATGCGCAGCATGTTTACAACACGCTCCATGCACCACAAACCTTTTCCGACCAGCTCTGCCTAAGTAGTCCATGTCTCATATACCACACGGGCGAACACAAGATCTTATTCTACTTCTTTTAGACAATTGACAGGATAGTTAAGGCTGAACTCAAAGATCAAAGAAAAAATCCAGTAGAATTAAAAAATAAAGGGATATTCTTTTGGACTGACAATGTCTTTTGAGAGGAGGACTTGTACTGGCCGAGGGTGGCAGACATCACTGGCTCATGATGAGGAATGACTCTTACTGTAGAAGTTGTTTCCACTCCTGTCTCTGGCTATGGTTGCATCAGTCATTGTGAACATAGTTGGCTATAAACATTTTGAAATATTCCCTGGTTGAAAACTCCCAGCTTTAGAAGTACTGATGGACTTTGTATCTCACAGTGCCCTTGTTAAGTCAAAAATATCCCAGGAATAGATGACGTACCATACCACTGGTTCTCAACTTTGGCCGAATTTTGTAATCCACCAGGGAGCTTTAATATTCCCAGTTTCCCAGCTCAATGATATCAGAGTGTGAAGAGGCAGGACTCATAATTAATATTTTCAAAACTCTTCTCGAGGTCTGTCATTTTCATGTAAATCTCTCAGTGAACTGTAATCCACCTAGAAAGAACCTCTACAACTGATGTGTCAACAGAACTGAGACCAACCTGTGTAATCTTACCACTCATGGGGTCTGGGATTAGGATTTTAGTGGGAGAAAGAAAGGATATTAATTTATAAGTAGTCTAATATTTATCAGAATTGTCATTTTAGATATGTATTTTACATATTTCCAATACTGAAAGATACTTCATAAATTGCAAATTAGTGGGGGCCAGCCAGATAGCTCACAGGACTAAAGTGCCTGCTTAGGTAGAGCACAGCAAACAGGGTTCGATCCCCAGTGTGCTGTGCCACCCCTGCTCCCAGGGAACACTGAGATGGCGATTGAGACTGGGGGTGGTGACGCGCACCTGTAATCCCAGCACTTGGAAGGCTGAAAACAGGAGAATCACTATGAGTCCAACCTAAGATTACACACTTTTGTCTCAGTTCTATTGACACATCAGTTGTACAGGTGGTAGATGGAAGATAATTCACTGGAGTGATTTAAATTAAAATGACAGACGTGTAGATCTGACTCATAGTAATTCTCTTGGTTTTTTTATTTAAAAATTAAATAAATAAAAACAAAAATAGAAGCTCCCAGAGCCAACCTGGTGAACATCTACCCCTTCCTCTTTCAGAGTATGAAATAAGTGCACAAGAATTGAGATTGGCCTTTCCAGGGACTGTGACAAGACCTTAAGGAGGCGGTTTCCTTAAAGGGAAAGAACAGGACAGGAGGAAGTTAGGTAGGGTCCAAGTCAGCCCTTGGATCACCAACTTTCACATTTAAACAGGGTCTTAAAATTAAATATTAATACTAAAGGTTTACCACTAAAATTTAAAAACAAATATTGAAACATGAACATGAAAAATAAAGTTTAGTATGAGCACAATGACACAATATTAATTCTGTAGCCCTTGCTATTTAGAGCAAGTTTGTAACATGCAAAGCATAATCAAAAGTCAGATAGAATTCCTAAATAAAAAAAATGCAGGTCCTAATTTTCTTATCCCAAAAAGGAAGTGACTTATCTACTGTATAATTTAATAACTGCAGTGGTCACAATAGATGGTGGGATAGTACAGTAATGCTTCAGCATGCACAAAAGTACCCGAGGAGAGCAGTTTTAAATCCAATAGTATACCTAATTTTCATCTATTTTCTTGAAGCAAAGGGGAAATGATGTGCAGAGAAAAGGAATAAAGAACTTTAACACTCACCCACATAAAAGAAAGGGCAAAAAGGACAGAAAACTTTTAATTGAGTCACTGTGGAATATCACCTCACACCACAAAATCTGCTATAATTTTGTGCTAATTAAAATAAAAATTAAATGCTGTATTTTGGGTTTTTTTATTCTGAGTTCCAGATTTAAGGGCTTTTCTTGCTTAAATATACATAATGATCATAATATACTTCCACAACAAGCAGCACATATTCATAACGATCTGTTTCCAATTCAGGCAATTTAATAAGATTATGCTTAAATATTAAAGTTGCTGATAGTTCTTAAAGCATAAGCCAAATAAATTGCATTAATCAGTTCTTTGTTTTTTAATAAACCTTACCAGCAAATTCTATAAATAAAATGTAAACAAAAATTATGAGTTTCCTGTTACAAAACAAGCATCTGCTCAGTATTTTCTTTTATCATGTTATGTAAAGGGGAAAGGGAACTAAGAGTCCCACTGTCTAGTTACAAGCATGTTTTCCTTAGCTTAAAATATTTCCCAATATTGTAAGCAACATATTCTAAATAACTACAAGACAGTAGTTGGGAAATAAATGACCTACGAGGACCAGCTCCTGGGTTAGTAATCAAATCTGTAATATCGTGTCTTGAAAAGGAATCATGGAGCTGCATACTAAATACCTGACGTTATTTTTCCTGCTCCCAAAGAGAATATGACTTTCCCTGCAAAACATTTAAATTGTAGTTTGTATCCAGTGCACTCAGACTCTCAAATTGTTTAAGACTTTAAAATTTAATCAAGGGATTTCTTAATGGAAGCTAGGAAGAGCAACACCAGAAATACATTTGACAAAAGGGTAACAAATTTCTACTTAATTATTTACAATGGCCATATACAGCGACACAGAGACGGAAGCATAGTCAGACGCCTGTGCGTCCAACTCAGCTGTCTGAGGGAACAAGGGCATCTATTCGTCCTCGCACCATGCAAACAGTTTTCAAGATTGCATCTTGTTGATCTTGATGAAATTACAAGTATAGGATCTGAAGCTGCATGCTGGTAATTTATGGCCACAGGTCACTCTGAATTGAACGTCTGCAGAGTACAGAAAGCCTACTTGTCATTTTCATGCATCTCATTTTGTCACCTAAAACATGTTTTTCATCACTGCTAAAAGCTAATACTTTTCTGCTTTCTCTCTCTTTTCCTCTGTCTCTATTCATCTGTATGTATTGCCTTTTTAGGATAAAGCAGACATGTTTTCCACAAAACCTAGCACATATCAGTATTAAATGATAGAGTAAAACAATATAATAAAATTAGGTCAGGGGTTTTCTTTCTTTTTTCTTTTACTTACTGTTTGTTGAAACAGAGTTCTAGTTGTAATAAAATATTTCAGTATTTTCACTGATAGTAAATACTCATTATCTATTGTACTTTTGATTATGTATTTATTTTCTTCCACAAATGATTGTCCAGGTGTTCTGTTATTAAGAAATGAAGATCAATTTTCAGAGCAGTATCCTGCACCCATGAAACTTTCAGTATATACTTATTACCCTTCATAATCCCACATTTTACAATTAAATGACAAAGGGGATAGGTAAATTCTGCCTTCATTTTGCAATATAGAAAGTTTTAGAAAGAAAGAGAATTGGATGAGTGAGAAGCATTCACACAGGATCCATTTTTGGCTAGCTTCAGCACAACTTCAAGCCTCCTAATATCCCAGGAACCCTCAAGAGTTTCCATTAGAATGAGTGGTAGTGATGGATGTAAAAACATAGGCTTACCAAGAAATGATAGTGAGAGATGCATTATTTTATATTTCTAGGATTGTGCAGTCTGACACCTTACCTTACATGCAGATAACAACATGGTGTTAGCCTGCCACGGGATGTTGCCAGAAGAAGGAAACTCCTGGTCAGAAAAAAAAAAAAGGACTTTATGACTCTATTATGCTCTGTGAAGCAGGCTGTCTATCAGTTGTCCCCATTCACTGAGTGCCACTGAGTGCCAACATAGCTCACGTGGATTTGCTCAGAGTATGTTTATGTCACAACCGAAGAACAAGGGCGAAAGGAAACCCTCATCTTTTAAAAGTGGCTGCCAGAGTACTTCTCCACACTACTCTTGGGGCAAGACACTATGCCTTCTAAACTGCTCACCAAAAATTGTCTTCTACTTTTAGAAGATGCTATTACTGTTTCCAATACTGCTTGTTACACAGTTTTTCTTGAATTAGTACAGGGAAAAAGCGCTAATAGAAGTACAGAAGTGAAATGCCATAACAGCAGTCATTGCACTTCATTCTAGCGGCAGGATTTCACAACGAGTAGAAGCGGCACTACCGGCCAAATCAGTCAGCATAATGCAAAGAAAGCCAAACTCTGCCCACAGCTTTCTAATGAAGCATTGTGGCAACTTTCTCTTGAACTTAGCTGAATTTCTATGATTGTAATATTTGTCAGGATCAGTGTAATGATTGGGGGAGGTTTCTAAACTGAAACACACATCCATGTTGTGTGAATTTTGTCCTAGTTATAATTAAATTTGTTCAAAATATTTGCAAGATTAGTAGTTAGTTTTTGCTTTCAGATGCCATTTGTGTTTGTTTTCTCCTCATGTTCTGCTTGAGTGTAAGAAATTTCCCATAACCATCAAATCTATCCCAGTGCTTTTCTCCCTTCTTTTGCATCTCAGGAGCAGTTGTGGCTGTGCATACTTCAGGGGTTTGGGCCCAGCTCCCTATTCTGTAGTGCTCAAGTGTGGTTATAAGTGGAGCTAGGCCTTTACTCTTCCAGGAGGCAAATTATTCAGTTATCGACAGATATATTCTGGCTGCACTGTCCAAGTTTTCCAAAGGTGTTATTAAAAAAAATTATTTTCAAATAATTTTTGAAGTCTATATGATCAGACAATATTTTAAAAGTAAAAGTAGATATCCTAAAGAAGAAAATTATTTCACAAATTAGATAAAGTACTTTTCATTGATGTGAAAAATTATGAAAAGCAAAAGTTAATATGAAAACAAAACTAAAATGCATAAAAGTTGTAAACAATTGAAAAATTAACACAAGGCTAATCACTATTTCAAAATATGCTCAGAAAATTGTTATTAATTCTATTATGTTTTAATTTTATAATTAGTAAGTGGGAAAATATCTGTCCTAAATAAATAAGCATCAAAATTATATCAACAGGAAATATTTACAGTATATATAACTATTTCGAAGACAAAGCAAAATACTGCAAGTTACAAAATATTCTGTTATAAAATGATGTAGCAAAAATACGTTATAAAAGTAAAAGTAATGATAAAACAAGCCAATCTGGAAATTATGTACATGTTTGTGCCTGTCTGTCTCTCTGTCTCTGTCTCTGTCTCTCTGTCTCTGTCTCTCTGTCTCTCTCTGTCTCTCTCTGTCTCTCTCTGTCTGTCTCTCTCTCTCTCTCTCTCTCTCTCTCTCTCTCTCTCTCATGGAAAGTCAGAATGCTAGAGAAATCCACAAAAATAATGGAAATTTTTTCCTTTGGGTAAATAGTATATTCACAGATTTTTATGTATTTACTACTATGTGTCATAAATTACACATATATCTAGCACTTTTCATGTGACAACTATTTCACAAACGATGGGAGCAAAATCAGTCTGTACTTGTAAACCTGCCAGAGGAATGGTAGATATCTGACACCACAACACACGCACATGCCCACGTACATACAAGCATAAGAAAGAGAGATTTTAGTTTTGTTTTCTTTGCATAGCTTATTCAGACAGGTTCATTTCCATCCACTGATACTGCATAATACTTAGATATATCTTCCATATTTATGTTAATTTTTATCAAAAATCTATGACTCTTCCTAAATTAGTTGTACTTGTCATCTAACCCTTCACACTTTTTTTTTAAGAGGCATAGATAACTGTCCTCCTCTTAAGACTATGTATATAATCTTAGGTCACTTTTGTCACCTTAAGTGGGGGGAGGGAGAACCAGTTTACATGCTGCTGTAATACTACAAAAGCTTTTAATACATATGTGGAATCATACAATAGTACATTTCATATTTCCTACCTCGTACATATATTTTTATTTCTTATGAAAAAAATTGAATTACTGTACAGAAATATCTCTGTGTTTTTTCCTTCACTTTTTTATTGACACACAAAATTGTAGGAATTTCTGAGGCTCCTTGTCCTGCTCCCGTATACCTGTACAAGCGGTGTTCAAACCCAGTAGCGCCTGCATGTCTTCTTACTTTCAACTTTGCTTTATGGCGCATTCAGAATTCTTTCTTTCTAATCCATATTATAAATAGACAGTGTACTTTGTAATTCTCATCTTTATAATATGAGAATTGCAATTTGATTGTTTCTTTTGATCATGTGGCCACTTTTGGAGGAATTTGTGATTATACAGCTTGTTATAATTCGTGTCCTAATGTGATTTACTCACACCATTTTAAATTTATTTGTTAAACATGACTTATTATTTGAAGTTCACCACATCACTTTTTTAGTTGTAAGGCATTTTTGTAATCATTTCTCCTAGGATATCTCTATGCTACATTAGTTTTTAATAAAGAATAAGAGAATGGGTACTTAGCGTTGGTTTCTGCATGCAATCTATAAGACAAATACTTTAACTATTCATCATTAGCTGATAAAAAGTTGTTTTAGATTAAATCAAGTTTTCTGAGTAAGTTTGGTGTAGTGTCCTTGCTATCGTGCAACAAATCTAATAAATTTATCGACTAATCAATTTTTAATCACTGAATTTTTAAATGAAAGTCTTATAAAACTCCATTAATATTTCATGAAATATTGCTGAATTTTCTGGTATCTCAAACGTGTTTGTTTCTCTGGGATACATGGGTTATTGCTTGAAAAGAAACTACTAATAATGTTTCTTCAGATGTTAATATTAAATATCATTGGCTTAGAGAATTTGAAGCTCAATTCTCTACATTACTGGAAAATTTCTAAATTATGGAACTCCAGAAAATATCATTAGATTTTCTTAAATTGAAAAAAATATAGAAATCTTAATTTCTGCAAAGTTATATTCTGTATCATTTTTAATGCTGTTTACTTTTATTTTCTTTAAAATAAAAGGAAATATTGGTCATAACCATCCAGCAGAAAAGTATGAAAACAAAGTATAAAAAGTAAAGCCATATTAATATACTAAGCTATAAAAGGCTCAAATCAACTTCTGACATTGCCAGTCCTACAGATAACCCACTATTATTATGGACTACTGGACTGTACTGGAATATTTTTCTAAATTCAGACACCTACAATATTTAAGTGATAATGGAATATCCTTCTCTGACAAAACCAAACCAAAAAAGGGGATACAAATGAAAGACCATTTTGTATCTGTATATTCAAAATAGGATGGATATGCAGCTACTTTCTCTTAATTGAATGAATAGAAAGATTTGTTCTAATAGTTTTTGTGGACAGGATATCAGGTCTGCATCTTGTACAATGGATAACCATTAAGACAATAAACAATAAATAAATAAAATAATACATACTGGCTTTTTACATATGGTGCAAATAAGATAATAACCATTAGTTTTACACTCAAAAATATAAAACTCATAGAATTTCTATTTACTCATCTCAAAATAAAGATTGAAATAGGCTTGTGTGATAAAAATAATAGCTCTGTTTAAAATTATTTAACATTAGGAATTTTTAGATATACCCTAAAATTTAAATCAGTATATACTCTCTATGTCACCATATAACCATAGAATCACAGATATTTGAGAAAAGTACAAAGAAATTAATAATTGAAGTACAATTATTTTTCAGATGACATTTGTAATTGGAAAATACACTATATGCATATGTTTAATAACTATGCCTCATAAAATTTGCATTCTTTCAGCGGTTATTTTTTAATTTTTTTCCATAATTTTATTAAGAAACAAATAGCAATGAGACTGTTTCAAACCAAATTGGTAGGACAGTTTCAGTAATTAACACATTGCATACATTCTTCCTAGTGGTTAATTGCTGTACAAGATGTGGACTTGAGATCCTATTTACAAACACTATTAGAACAAATCCCTCTATTCATTAAGAGAATGTAACTATATATCCATCCTAACCATTTTGAATACACAGATACAAAATGGACATTGATCTGTATCCCCTTTTTATGTTTAGTTCCATTATTTGAATATTATAGGTGTGTTAACTCAGCAAAATATTCTATAAGAGTCCAGTAGCCCATAATAGTATTGGGTCCTCCGCTTGACTGGCAATGTCAGAAATTGTTGACCTGAGTCCCCTACAGCTCAACTTAACAGCATGGCTTTACTTCTTATAATTTGTTTTTATACTTTTCTGCTGCATGGTTAAGACCAAGGTAAAGCAGGACCTATGCAACAAGAGTTGTAGCTTTTGGGTCTGATAAAGTCAGTGAAATCCCCTCAAGATTTATGCTGAGATCCTGGGGTTATGTTTAGACTTACAAAAGCAATGGTTGCAAATGAGTGCAGAAAATAAATTATTAAAATTTATTTTTATTTTTATTAAATGAGGATTTTGCTCCAGTGCACTTGACAGTACATATGGTGCAAATAAGATATAAACTTCTAGTTTCACACTCAAAACTTATGTATGTGAGTACATATCAATTTTTATACTTGTGGTAACGTATGCAACTTATGCTTGTGTATCTATGTGTGTGTATATGTATTTTGGACTATGAATATACTGAGACATAGATACACACATGAAAACGATGCATCAATTTAAAACTTTACTATGATTAATATGATAATTTCAAACTTGTGGTAAGGTGTGGAAATGCAAAATCAGATCATTCCTATAGTTAAAACACATCTCCATCTACCTTCCTCTCCAATTATTTCATAACTGTACTCTGGAAAAGCAGAGTTCCTGCTCCTCCTGCCAGACAGAAAGCCTATGCCATTTTGTTCTTGTTATTGCTCCTTCAAACATTAACTTAAAACTTACTTCTTCAGAGACAGTTCCCTGATCTTAATGAGAGAAAGAAGACTGTCCTTTTTAAAAAAAAAAAAAAAAAAAAAAAACCCTCAAATTTACAGTATTCACTCCCTGAGCCATAATATTTTTCCCATTTGTTAAACTTCATACGGGTAATTGTTAAATTATGTGCCTCATTTTTATTAGACATAAAGTCCACTGTACACCAAAAAAAAACCCTCAAATTTACAGTATTCACTCCCTGAGCCATAATATTTTTTCCATTTGTTAAACTTCATACGGGTAATTGTTAAATTATGTGCCTCATTTTTATTAGACATAAAGTCCACTGTACACCAAGTATTATTCACCCATATATCATTAAATTTAATATAATATTAAGCATAGAAAGATTACAATTGATACCTATTGAATGATATCCAAATATAGTATAAAATGGAGATGCTGCACAAAACATTAAAGTATATGAAATTGATCAAAATTTTACATATGCAACTGAATTTACTTTTATCCAGTTATATAATTTTGTGCGTATGTCAGTCATATATTTATATGAAAGCTAGACACATCAAGTTTTTCTGAAATGCTTGTTAGAAATGCAGATCCTAGGGTCCCATGGGCCTAAAATATCAAAATTTGGCTTCTCAAATTATACAATGTTATTTAACTCCCAAATTCATTCTTATTGCCATGCAGTCCTCACCCCCTGGGTGTGCTGACACAGTGATTGAGACTGGAAGTGGTGGCATGCTCCTGTAATCCCAGAATTTGGGAGGCTCTAAACAGGAGAATAATTAGGAATCCAATCTCGTAGTGAGACCCTGTAGACCCTTCCCCCCAAAAAAATCATTCTTATGCACATGACAGTATGAGAATACATTTATAAAAATATTATTGGGAAAAAGAGTCTTTTTTTGTTAATTTTGAAAAATGTTATTGGTATCAGATAATAGGCTAATACAGGGCAAAATTCATTTAGATTTTTATAATAAACACAGTTTAGTTACAGTTTCATTGGCCAGAAGTATTAGTATGAAAATGTTCATATAAAATAGTGCTTTTTAGTCATACTCTGTAGAGGCCAGTTCAGGTTTTATAATGCAGTCAACTCTCTACATAATATAAAAAACATATAGCCCATATGTATGGAAAGTAGAAATACAGAAAGAAGTGGACAAATGCTGAACTAAAATCTTTCTGAAACACGGACTGTGGTATAGGAAGAACGTTCCCCTCCAGTCATACTTAGTATCTGTTTGAAGTTCTTATGTGATTATAGTGATGTGCTGTAAGTGACATTTCAATCAAAAATGGAACGAATACATGACAGTAGTTCCATAAGATTATGCTTGTGCAGTGTTAGTGTAGCTATTTGAATGTGTATAAGTACACTCTGTAGCATTTTCACAACAATGGAATTGCCTTACCACATGCTTCTCAGAACGTTTTGCAGTCTTAAGTAATGGGGGACTGAATATATTATGCAATTAATGATGTAACAAGCCAAATATACATTGTTTTCTTCACTCATTTGGCCTCTTTCCTCAATGAAATATGTAATTGCAAAAGTGTTTGTGCCTCTGTATGGAAATACACTGATACACAATTTCTTTGTCTTAAGTGCCATATGGTCTCTTTTTAAATCTTTTGTCATCCAGATTGTATAGAATTTTACTATTGATTTGGCTTAAGTAATTCATTTTCAGAAGTGAAGTGAGATTTCAGATTAACTTGACTCATTCTTAAATGTATAAACTAAATGCCCCTTTAATGCGTCTGCTCACATCTGGTATTCCAGATGCTTGCTGTAATATACATGCAAAAATCAACACAGCACTTCCAGGGACATGAAAAACACTTAAGAATGAATGAAGGCAGAATTGTGTCCTTTTCTGTGTCTAATTTTCAAGAAATTGGGCATTCAGCATTCTGTACCGTAGCAACAGAATCCAATTCATTGAAAACCTAAACACACTCCTGTCAGCATTAAATAAATGGCATGACATATATTTCCTATGAAAGGTTTGTCGTTGTTGTTTTGGATTTTTCTGTGTTGTTTTTTGTTTTTTCTGAGTAGAGAATTCTTTTTCTAAAATAATTGCCTAACTGGAAGCAACCAAAAATAGTTCCTTTGTCATGATCTCTGAATTTTCTTTTTTTTAAAATCAAACTGGTCTTGAAGGGCTATGGTGTCATTTGAGGACAATGACTAAGAGATAGACACACAGAGACCAACTCTAAAGGAAGATGAGAGCTGCATTCATTCAGGAGAGACGCTGACAACAGATAGCTGTCATGTGGAAAGGGGGGAGCATCAAAAGACAGGTTAAGCACCTGTGAAATGGAGCATCATGGGAGGGTCCAGCGGCAGGGAAAATGATGTGGGTGTGGTTGTGTGAAGACTTCTTTACCCACAAACAAACAAAGTCCCATCATTTCTTTTTCAGCTTACCTGACTCAATATCTGAAGTTCCCAAAATTAATGCTAGCAAGGACTTCTATGTGCATGGCTCATTACAGGGGAAACCCAGTGAAAACTACTAGGCAATTTTTATAGTTATTTTTATTTAATAATGCCATTTTGCACAAAGCCAAACAAGACAGGATATCATGTCTGCATCTTGTACTATGAGTAACTACTCTGATGACAACAATATGCAATGCATTAATTATTGTAACTGTCCTATTCACCTGTTTTGAAACTGTCTCATTACTATTTGCTTCTCAGTAAAATGAATAAAAAATAAATTAGAGAGTATAATTTACAACTTTTAAGTATTGCAATTTCATTTTCTGACCTACGAAAATGAAGGACAGAAATAATCAAAAGGAAATTAATGTTTAATAACAAAAAAATAAAGGCTGGGGAGATAGCTCAGTAGAATAAGCACTTGCCTGGCAAGCACAAGGTCCTAAGTTCAATCCCTAGTATCACAAAAAAATAATAATAATAATAATAATAATATAATTTATAACTAAAATAAACTCAGGATAGCATAAACAGATTGAAGAAGACACAATCTCATGAAAAATTTCTGTCAAAAATAAACCTATCCCAATACATGCTGGTATTCACTTGCAGTCTCAAAATCTAATATAATTAAAATACTTAAGGAAGTATTGCTTTTAGGCCAAGAGGAACAATATCACACCATGTTATAGTTATCTTTTATTTAATTCTGAACATCTGTACTATAAAGGACACTGAAAACAGTAACCTATTGAAGTAAGCAATCAGTTCATTTCAGCTTTGTACATATCAGCATACTTGATAATCTGCCATATGCTTTGATGAATATGACAGATAAATGGGAAAGTAGTTTATAAGAAGTATGACGTGTAAGCATGGTATAGTAGTGGAAAATAGAAAAGTGCATTGGAGCTGGAACAAAGTTGGTAGGACTGCATTCTGTGTCACACCTCTGTGTACATAAAAGACAGAGTGTCCAAGTGATGCCATTTGTTAAAATATATTTAGTACAGATTCAGCTGTACAGGTTAGAGCTCTGTACAAAGTGAGAATCAATGGAAAATCTGTGGAGCATTACCTGAAGGAATTTATTAGGTCAGCCTACACACAGTAACAAGGAGGAAGGGAGCACAATGGCTCTTTGCACCCTGGGGAGCTAGAGATTCCAGGAGTGATAACAGAACGCTGGTATCATGTCCTATGATGACAAAGAATGAAACCAAGGATCAAGGAGGTAGGGTGCAAGGAAGATTATTTAAAAGATAAAGCATTGTAACTTGTGTCCTCCCAATACCTCATGTAGTCAGAGGTAGGACTGTTTCAAAGGCAGTTGGATACAGAGTGTATGACATGGGGATGGTTGGCACAGGGCTAAACTCAAGGACACATGATTAAAGATACGAGTGCTACAAACCATAAGTAGCCTGAGTAAGCTATTAGGGGCAGAAATACCACTTTTATTTATTTATTTTTTTGTGATACTGAGGATTGAACTCAGGACCCTGCACTTGCCAGGCAAGCACTTATTCTACTGAGCTATCTCCCCAGCCCCTGAAAAAACACTGTTAAAGCTCTTTCTTGTCTATTTGGCTACTCTCTTTCTGCCATGAACTGTTTCTCCTCTGTGATGCCTGTCTGCCACACCACCTTGCCTTGGAGTCAGCCAATTAAAGGTTGAAACCACTAAAAGCTGTGAGATAAACTTCTCCTTTCACTTTGGGTGTTGGGTATTTTGTACAGTCAATGAAAAAAGTAAGTAAGACAGAATTTGGTCCTGGAGAAATTGGAGAGTTGTTGTGAGTGAACCTGACCTTGTAGATAGGACACTTTGGGACTGACTCCTTAGAAAAGTTTGGAGAGGTTGGATATGCTGCCTGAACAAGTAGAGGTGGGAAGCCTTAAGCTAAACTTGATGGGAAATTCTGGTCAGTGCTCAGCACTCAGAAGATCAGAAAGCTGATCTGAGAGAAATCTTGCTGGAAAACACCAGATTCAGGAAGTTTCTGCTGGGAATTGGGTCTGCAGTGGCTGTTGGACTCCAGACTATGATGTTTAATACGCCTGGGCAAAAAAGTTTGTGTACATTTTGCTCATGACCAGAGAATTCACCTTAGACTACAATTAAGGGTGGTGAACCAATTAACAGGGCAGAAAAAGTTTCAAATCAGTCTGATGTTAAGCTAGTGTCAAAGCTACTGTTGGAGGCTCTTGGCCATATGTATGATGAGAATCAAGAGCAAAATACCCAGAAGAATGATTTAAAACATTGTGAGTCTTGGCCAGAAAGAAAGTTCCAGTAGAATTGTGGACTATAAAGATAGAACAAAGATTTTGATGGCTGATAAGGAAGAGAAGATCAGAAAAAAATGGCTTGAGGACATCACAAGAAGCAGAAAGAATCCACCCTTTTTTAGCCTTAAAATTGCAAAAGTGAGACTTTGATTTGAGAAGAGAGTGTCAGAGCACCGTGTTCCAGAATAGCAAAGGGCTTGGGAAGTTTTTCTTAGGATTTTCTTCCTAGGAAGCAACCAAGAGAAACGGAAGCTTGGATACTAAAAAACGCTAGCTTTAGGTTCATAAAGAATGCAAGAGTTGTGCGGCAGAAAGGCTTCCACCCAGATTTCAGAAGAAAGCTTGAAAGGTCAAAGCTGTGAGTGTGAAACTACAGGTGCAGTGGAGACCCCAGGAAGTTGGAGAAGCCTGGAACATGGATTGTCCAAGGAGGGCTGAAAAGAGTCAGCAAAGCTAGCCAAAGAAGTTACTGGTGCTGGGCTGGAGAGATGGCTCAGTGGTCTAAAGCACCTACTTGGAACAAGCTTGGCAAGGCATCAGGGACCACGGTTCAATCCCCCAGCACCACATGCCAGCCAGCCCCGCCCCCTGGTGGGCTGAGCTGGCCACACACACACACCTCTCTCTCTCTCTCTCTCTCTCTCTCTCTCTCTCTCTCTCTCTCTCTCTCTCTCAAAAAAAAAAAAAAAAAGAAATCACTGGTGCTAAAATTACCAGCAGTGGCGTAAGTGCAGGGCCATCCATGCCCTTTAGAGTTCACAACTTGCCACAGATTGCCAGGGAAGATAGAAGGAAGGGGAATCATGGGATGTAATGTTTGCCCTGCTGGGCTTTAGTCTTGCTTTTTCCCCTGACTTGCTATACTCCTCACTGTAACTGTTGGAATTGAAATCTCTATCTCATGTCATTGAATGCTGGAATTTCTTAGCTTTCCTTTTGTTTCTACAGGCCTTGCAGCTAAGATTTTGCCTTAAATTTCAGAGGAGACTAGGGACTTGAACTTTTCAATAATGCTGGGACTGTTAGGATTTGGCAACTCATAGATGGATTGAACGCTTTTGCAAAAGGGATGTTTGTGAGTCTTTGGGGGGCCAGGGGCAGAATGTTATGGTTTGTTTCTAGATGTCCCCCAGATCTCATGGAATTGCAGGTATATTTTTGTTTCCAGTGGTGGCTGGATCTAGAGTGTGTGGTGCTGGGATTGATTCATGGTGCAATGATAAATTCAAAGATTAGGATTAAGTGTGTGAGTGCTACCCACATTGAGTAGCCTGAGTATGATATAAGAGGAAGAAATACCGTTGCTCAGGTTCTTCTTGTCTGCTGTGCTCTCCTCTGCCCACCATGGACTGTTTCTCCTCTGTGATGCCCCTCTGCCACAACACCCTGCCTTGTGCCAGTTGATTATGGATTGAAGCCTTTAATAACATTTAACTAAATAAACTAAATTAACTTTTGGTGGCTGTATTTTTGTCTCATCAATGAGACAAAGTATCTAAGACATTAAGGGAGAAGGGCTCCTCCTGGCCTGGAAGAGCTCCTGAGCAAGACACCCATGAAGTCTATCTGTCTGGGAATTTTTAAGAGTTTTAGTAGTGAGAACTGGCAATAGAATAAACAATATAATCCCAAGACTGTAGGAAACTGCATACTTTCAGGGTTCAGACTATGCAATACACAAACATTTTGTATGCAGGAGAAATGTGACCTTAAGCCAATGACCTCTTGATTGTGCTCTGTGGAAGTCGGAGCTATCTAAAGCCTATCTAGAAGATGTCATTTTAAGACTTCTAGAGGTTACTGACTCAGGAATCTCCACTTAGGAGCTGCTGTCTTTACTGATTAATAGAACCTTAACTCTTCTTTCACTAATTCCTTTTGCAATACCTGCTCAGCCCAATAAGATGGAAACTAACGAACAAGAGAGATTAAGGATCAAGCACAAGTTCAAGTTGAAAGTTTGGAAACATAGTAGAGTTGGATGTATGAGTCTAGCTGGAAGGTTAAAGAAACTAGCACCTGCTTAGGCAAGTTTAGGCAGGGAGCATCTTCTTTCCTCGGTTTTCTGGTCTATATGTTAGTTATCCAAGTGCACACACAGAACTGCACTGTACCAATCAGCTAAGCACTTCTTAATCCTTTCATATTGACATATCATTATTAATATCACAGCTACATATGAAAAAACCTGATTAAACTGTATTTTCAGAGAATACTTTTCATATTGTTCTACATGTTCAAGCAAATAATTGGTGATATTTTTACAGCACCCTGAAACAACGTGAGCTGTATTTTACACACGGCAAACACTAGCAGTTGGAAATTTTGTTTCTTCTCAGTTGTTCAGAAATAGAAGGCAAGGAGCTTGACTTATTCTTTCCAATGTACCTCGACTTCGCTGGGTGACATTCACCAACCTGTCTCAATCTCTTCAGCAATGGATAATCCATTATAGCTTCTTGATATGAAAAACCATAGTTTGTGCATTGTTCTATGTGTACTGTGTACAGATGAATAACAATATTTGAACTTTAGATTTTTAGAAGGATGGGAAATTATGTTCTTTATAAAAAGGGTCATGATGAACTTAGAGAGTCAGTTTTTTAAATCAAACATAATTTACTATTTTAAAAATAAATTATGATTTTTATCATCTTTGTTGTCCTTAATAGTTATATCTCTATCTTGTTACATTATTTGTTTTATGTTACAATTGATATTTATGCCTTCTCTGATGAGCAGGAAATTTAGGATGAGAATTTGATAAAATATATTGTTTCCTTATCAATTTATCTTGACAAACAGGAGAATAGAAAAATGGTATCTACCCATGTACTTGTCAGATTTTGAATAATATGAATATTTAGCATGTAGCAGACTAGATTCTTGATAAGCCACATAGATATTTGTTTGCATTTAAGAAGATTTTCAGTGCATTATAGGATAGCACTTCGATCAATATTTAAAGAAAAATTCATTTTTACCTGATAAACATAGCAACTTACATTATTATTGTTTAAAACAAAGCAAAGTTTACATAGTATTTCAAAATAAATATAAGACAATTCCCAGAATATTTACCTTAATGTTTTCCCATATGATTTTGGTTGTGTCCACCAAACCCTGTCCACTTTAAGATCTTAAATATGACAAAGTTAAAGTAAACTATGCACTGTCTTTCATGTTTGAAAAGGGCAGGTTTAAAAACTAAATGATAAAATTACCTTCACCGTGAAACATTCAAACCGCATTAGGAAAACACATATTCCTCATTTATCTGTATCTCTAATTTGGCAGATATTTTATATAACAGTTTAGTCAAGTTATAAATCTCCCACCTAAGAAAGATCTTCATGCTAGCCTTGCTAAATATTCTGTTACAGTATTTTATTATCGTACATGAACTTAAAAACATAAGGCTGCAAAAGAATTTTCAGGCACTCAAACTTGACACACAAAGACACTATTAATGTAAGTCTGTTATTAACAAAACACTGAGTAAATGCTCTTTCAGAGAAGTAGACTGATACTGGTGTGTCTGCCCACAACCCAGAGGCAAGGATTCAATGTGTTAGTGAAAAAAAAATTGTATACTGTAAGATACATGTTGCATGAGGGAAAACATCTCATGTACTTATCTTTACACTTAAAGACACTCAGCACAAGTCATGGACTGTGGGTCATTATTTATAAAAAACTATGAAACTTTAAATTTAAAGAAATAACCAATCTGCAGTGTTTAGACTTTTACATATCAGTATTTATTTATTTCATTAATATTTTTAATGTATTTGGTACCCGGTCTCACTACACAGCTTGTTTTCAGTCTCCCCAACGCTGGGATTAGAGGTGTTCAACACCATTCCCACACTCATATTCAGTATTTAAAAATCACATTTGAGAAGTTCTATAGAAAATGAACATTAAAATTGACTAATTCTGCTCTTTTTCATAGACCAGCAGAAATGCACAGTACAGTTGCCCAAAACATCCTCTTTGCATACATAGATCTCTTTCTCACACTCCTTCTCCTGTCCTTCTCCTCAACTCAGTAACTCTTTACATTTGAAAAATTCCTTCCCTTTTGCTAGCATCAGTTTTACCCTTCGGATTCCATTTTCTCCTTCAGGTTCTCACATTAAGAACACAATACAATGTTTGCACTTACTTGTCTGATTTATTTCACTTAAGATTATGGTCTCTACTTGCATCCATTTACTGACAAAAGTCACAAATTTATCCTGTTTTACAGCAGAATAATACTCCACTGTGTAAAAATACCACATTTTTTCACTCATTCCTCATTTCATGAATATCAGGGTAGTTTCCAAAATTTAACTATGACAAATTGTGCTGCTATAAACATGGGTGCACATACATCGCTGCGGTATAATGTTTTCACTGCTACTGGAAATATACCCAGGAGGAGAATAGTTGCATGGAATGGGATTTCCAATCTTACCTTTTAAAGGAATCTTCATACTGATTTCCACAGTGGTTGAAACACTTTGCACTCCTACCAACAGTCCAGAAGGGTTTCTTTTTCCCTAGAGCCCTGTCAGCATTTGTTACTGGCTGATTTATTGATTTTAGCCATTCTTTCTGGGGTGAGTTAGAACCTCAGTGTTGTTTTAATTTGCATTTCTTGGGTGACCAATGGTGTTGACATTTTTTCATATATTTACTTGTCATTTGTGGTTCTTCATTTATAAAGAGTATATTCATCTCAGATGACCATTTTTGGATTGGGTCTTTGAATTTAGGTGCTTAATTTTTTATATAGAAGGCCTTTGTCAGAGGGAAAATTAGCTATAATTTTTCCCCAATTTGTTGGTTTTCATTTTAATCTGCTGGAGATTGAATAGTTTACCTTTCTGTAGAATTAATTCAGCATAAAATGGACAAAGCTGTGAAAAAATATAAACTGTAGGGAATCAGAAAAAAAAATTTGCCCAAAGAAGTTGTTCTTTTATTGGACAATTTTACATTGTGACTGCAATAGGAATTTTTACCAAGTGAGTACTGGAATGTTCAAAATAATATATTCAATTTTTCTTGAGTACCAGATGGCTTGCTAGTGTCGTGAACTCACCAGATTCCCAACCTTGTGGTACAGACTAACACCAGTGACCCTTAAGGAAGGTTCTAGGCCTTCACCATTATTGGACCAGCCTTCTCTGAATCTTCCAACTATTTTGACTGCACAATTTACAATTGCTCCAGCTCTCAAATCTGCAGTTATTATGAGACTATCAGCCTCTGTTCAAGTAAAACACTCTAATAAATCCTCTCTTAATTATACAGTCATCTATTGGTTCTGTTTCTCCAAGTATTCTTGATTAATGTATAGCATTTTGGCAAAAAATTAAGCAAAGGAAAAATGTAAAAATATATCTACTGCTTAAGATATAATAGAACACTAGACTTCAGTGATCTGATTTTTTTTAACATCTATTTTGTAATGTATTTGATACAGTGTCTCATTATAGAGCTCAGACTCATAGTGATCCTCCTGTTTTTAGCCTCCTCAGCACTGGGATTACAGACATGTACCACCATGCCTGGTCACTGGGGTGGAGCAGGCACAGCATGTGATGCCAGGGATCAAACCCGGTCCCTGTGCTTGCCTAAGCAGGCACTTAATCCATTGAGCTATCTCTCCAGTCCCTGATTTTCAAGAAGAAAAATACATTAGGTGTTTTAGATGTTAGGATCTTAATGTGTAAAGTGTAGATCATATCAAGCATAACAGAGTTATTGGGTATTAGAAACTGCTTATATAACAAAATTGCTACAAACCATAAGAGCATGTGTAATTGAATGATTGGTACAGTAACAGAAAATTTGAAAGGAATTATACATAGAAAATTGTAACTTTATAGGTTGTCAATCTTATTTCAATTGTTTGCATTTC
>NW_004524751.1:2503957-2513732 GCF_000260255.1 Octodon degus
TTTTTTTTGGCAGAACCAGGGATTGAACTCAGGCCCTTGCGCTTGCCAGGGAAGCGCTTATTCCACTGAGCCATTTCCCCGGCCCCTATTTTTATTTTTTAAAGGGAGTACAAAATAGTATTAAAACAGAGTAATTACAAGTGATACATAATTTTAACAAAATAAAATGAATTTTACAACTATATTTGTTGTAATTCATAGTGTTGTCTTCCAACTAGTTGTTCATATTATCAGATATATGCATCCAAAATTGGAAGAAGAAAGAAAAAACGAGAGAGGAAGAAGGAAAGAAAGAAAGAAAGAAAGAAAGAAAGAAAGAAAGAAAGAAAGAAAGAAAGAAAGAAGGAAGGAAGGAAGGAAGGAAGGAAGGAAGGAAGGAAGGAAAGAAAGAAAGAAAGAAAGAAAGAAAGAAAGAAAGAAAGAAAGAAAGAAAGAAAAGAAGAAACAGGGGCTGGCCAAATAGCACAGTAGATTAAAGTGCCTATAAGCAGGCACAGGGACCAGGGTTCAATCTACACAGTACCGTGCCAGTCCTGCTCATGGGGCACACTGATATAAGGTTTGAGACTGAGCATGTAGCATATACCTGTAATCCCAACTCTTGGGAGGCTGTAAACAGGTGGATCACTCGGAATCCAATCTAGTAGTGAGACCCTGAACACTCTGTGGACCCTTCCCTAAAAATAAATTTATAAAAACAAGAAAGAAAGGATTAAGAAGCGAAAAAGGACAAAAAATTGAAAGAAAGGCGACAAAACAAATTATGCATTACACTTAATGCATATTCCTTTCCACAGACCAGTAGAAGTCCACAGTAGAGTTGTCCATTGCACCCTGCTTATGGGCATAGATATATCTCTTGAATCAAGCAAGTAAATCAAAAGAGAGAAGTTGTTGTCCTAGGCCCCTCACCTTCCTGATCCTGTCCCCTGCCACCTAGAGTGAGAACAGAGGCAGAAATGGCCAATGGAGCTGGGAAGCTGGCCAGCCACGCCGTTCCTGGCCACAGCACATTTCTGGATCACTTAACTCAGAATCCCCTTGCTTTTGTCCATCATTCATATAAGTCTTACTATCTAATGTTCCAAGGGTTTTAAGGATTTCATATAACACTAAACATATAGCTATTTCAACCTAAAAAGAGTTATAGTTCTTTTTATGTTTGTATTCAAAAACTTATTTTGTGATATAATTAATTCACCTGGTGTTAGTTTTGATATGTAGTGAAATTATAGTAATATGCTCACCTACTTTTACTTGATAATCATCTCTTTGTGTCAGGAATATTCTCCTTCTACTATTCTGATCTTTTAGATAATTTAATAAAATTGTGAAAGTCTCAAATGTCTTCCTAGCCTTACTTGTGGAGCCTCACTCATTCATTTTATAGCTCCAATCTCTACCAGAACTTAGATAATTTTATGGTAATCACTGTCCTAGAGCCAGTTAGATGTGCCATGTATCAAAATAACAGGACTGATATGTTAGTAATGTATACTTTAATGTCTACAGTATTTTTAGTTTTCTCTGAAATATAGTGTTTCGTGCCCTCCATTTTGTGTAATGGAACTGATGGTGTATTTCTCAGAACTGATTTATTTGACCCAGTTTATATGAATTGATTCACTTTGGAACATTTGATAGAATAGTTGATAATAAAATAATGCTATATAAAGAGCACATAAACACATTATTGAATGAAAAATGAACCAAAAGATCACAAGGTCTCAGCAATAGATGCTTGTAGCAAGAGAATTAAATTGCATGAAAACCAAGTCGCTACCCTAAACTACACCATGCAGTAAAACCATTTTTCTCTTTATATAGAGAGAAAAATGCAAGTTGAGCTTAATTTCTCAGACATCACCATGAGTACAGATTCACATCCTGTTGTTATGTGATCAATTACCATGCCTGGAGGGGACTGAAGGGATGCTGGCGCCTGCTGGTAGATGGGACAAAGGCTTCAGCTCATTCTCCCGTCATGAGGCTCACATGCCATGTGTTACAAGCTAGTGCATGACATGGGCATAGCATGTGAGACATGAGGAAGGTAACGCATTTTATAATTGCTTGATTACATGGCACAGAGATAACACCATTATATAAACTGCTTGCCATTCACTGAGTGGCTTTGTTCTTGCACATCTTAAAAATGTTGGAAAACAATAATTCAGAACATATCCCAGTAGAGTGTGGAGTACATTAAACTTTGGCCTAAAAATTATTTTCTCCACTTCCTGGTGAAACTTGAACCGACATGCTATTGAATTTGTGTTTCATACTATTCTTTGTGAATCTTTTTAATAAAGTGAAACACTGCTTAAGAAATAGGATGGGATAATGCTGGAAAATCTTACTTTATGAGGTAGCTTATTCATATAAATACATTTAAATTTTATAACTTTGGATTCATTTTAATGTTACTAGTGTGTTCCCTGTAAGGTAGATGTATAAAATATCAAGAATGAGTGAAAGTTAAAGATTTGATAGAAAATTGATATACACACCATTTGAAAACTAAGAAGTCCACAAAACCAAATATCTTCTTGATTTCAACCAGAGTTGAAGGGAAGCTCTATGGGTCAAGGTCATGGACAATATTATCAAATGAAAAGGAAACAAATTTAGTTTCTTGCTTCTGTTATTGCTGCTAGAAATTCCATGGACATCACTGACAAAGAAAAACAGTGTAGGGGGCTTGGGAGATGGTGATGTAAATGTCTGCCTGGAAGTACAAGGACCTGGGTTCAGTCCCCGATACCTCAAGCCAAGCTGTCCCAGAACCTCAAGTGAGCTGGGCTGCCCACTGAAACTGGGCCTGGTTGCACACACCTGTAAACCCAGCACTGCAGAGGCTGAGACAAGAGGATCCCTGCAAATCCAAACTGTGTAGCAAGACCCTGTGCCAAATAAATATGTAAATATCAGAAGAGTAAGAAAACCAGTGTAATGCCACCTACAATGATAAAGAATGGTATGAATATGTTTATTATACCTGAAGATCCCCTATCCAATCAGCCAGTCAACACTGTCCTATATTTAATCAGGTACTATAAAAGGTTAAAATGAATAGAGGACTTGGTCTGTCTTCCAAAAGAGCTTAAAGTTCAAATCAGGGACCTATATAAGCAGAGTTAAACATAAAAAAAATTAAAAATTAAGACAACACTAAGGTACACCTTACATGAGCAGGGACAAATTTTTGTAGGACTCCCAAAAACTTGGAAGAAAACTTGCTGTAGTAGACAGACATTAGAGTGACCTGGCAGTAAAATGTATCATGTACTGGTACAAACTCTCTATGTTGTATGTTATCATTATGTATATCTCAAAAGGTACCAATAAAATAAAAGTCAAAAAATTGACCCATAAATGATGTGAAGTATGCAGATAGGTAAAGAACAGGTGTCAGGGAATTCTGTAGAAAGACAAGCCGCAGTAAGCAAAAGCATTACATTAGCAATGAACACACTTTATTCTAGGAGAAAGGAGTGGCACTGCCTGATGGTGTGTCAAAGAATAATTTGATTACTGTTTGGTAGGAAGAAGGAGATAACTCATGGAAAATATTGAGAAAGTGCAGATGGTTAGACTTGTTCTATGAGATTATGGGGAAATATTGGAGAGAGCACAATGTCATTCAAAGCTAAGACATATTAATGTAACTCCTAGCTAATGCTTAGTCACTGTGCAGGACGTTAGCCAGCTAAATAATTTCCCCTGCTTTATAGCTTCAAAAGAGGAGGGAGTGTCCAGGGATTATATCATCTAAGATTGCGCAGACAGTGCTATTTTTATGTTTTGGTAAGTTATGCTAGTTGCAGCAGCTGGAATTAAGCTTGTAATTTTCATTGTGAAAATATTTTGTACTTATTCTTAGATACAAAAAAGATAAAAATAAAAGATGGAATTCATGCTTCATGTAACTGTTAACGCTTTGAAACTTTTACTTCTCTTACAATATGCTTTTCTACCGACATTTGTTTTAATGGCTGATAAAATATACAAGGAATTATTTTTAAAATGCACAAAATGAACATTGCCAGATATAGGATGTAAATGCACATCAGAGTAAAGGGCAGAGTCATATACTCTTGGATATGTTAGCCAGCTTTCCATTACTCTAGCAAGTGCAGGTGATAATCAGCTTATAAGGTAAAGGGCTTAATTTGGTCCAGGGCTTAGGACATACAACTGCATGACTGGTGAGCGCTGTGTTAGGAGGTCTACACAACTCAACACATCATGGTTGCAGTGTGTAGCTGAACAAATTCGCTGGCATTGTCACCAGGAAGGTAGAGGCGCAGAGAGATGAAGGCACTGTTGTCTCCTTCACAGGGATGCCCAAGGACCTGAAGACTCTGTTGTGTCTCACCTCTTACAGGCTTCAGTGCCTCCTGCTGGTGCCATTCTGAGGTGCACCCATTAACTTAGGGTCCATGGGGACACTGCCCACATACAATAGGGATGCTTAAATTCACTTTGTATAAATAAAAAGGATGAACATTGTGACATTTAAAACAGGATATCAGAAATAGTTTTAATCCTCAAAACCCGGGCTCATTAGGATTTTCAGTCATCATAAAAGGAGATGATGTGAGTGCACACTAAATGGAGACTAAACTTAGGGTGGATTTAAGATTGAGGATCTGGAGGGTAGAGGGAAAAAGGCGCAGTGTAAGCCAAGATCGGCTTAATTCTGGTTTAGGATTTTAATTTAGAGTTTGCCTGGTGTCTGAGTGTATTCAGGCTGCTGTAAAAAAGCACCATGAGCCAGGTGACTTATGAGTTACACAAACATTTTTCATGCAGTTATGGAACTGAAGAACTCCAGAGCAAAGTTAATTCAATGCCTGGTGAGGGTCTACATTCTGACACATGAAAGGCTTTTTTTTTTTTAACCCTAACTTCACTTGGGAGAAGGGGCACGTGAGTTCCTTAGGTTCTCATCTTATAAAAACATTCATTGCACTCTTGAGAACTTATTCCTTCTGCCTTAATTACTTCCTAAAGATGTGGTCTCCCACTATGCTCACCTCAGGGCTTAAGATTTCAATTTAATGAATTCCAAAGCACCACGTGTGCTGCGACCTCAGAGCAAGCAGCATCATTGTGGCAAGTAGCTCCAAGCTGACAGTGTAAGAACTGGCTGCAGTTAGGGGCCTTCATATAGGAAGGGGAGGCACTGAAAACTAGTAGGTAAGGTGGGTTATGAGCGAGAAAAAAAATCTGTGCTCTACTGACTGGAAACAGAGACCACTCAAGATAAAACTGAAAAGTTAAAGTCCACATAAAGAACAGAAATAATATTTTATTTATTTATTCCTGTCTATTTATAAGAAATGAGACAAATGCATTAATATATAAAAGATACTTAAATAATTACATTTACTTGGAATTATATTAAAAACTTTGATTTTATCAAAAGGTACATATATGAGACAATGTCAGATGGCTATGAAAAATTTACTACAAATACTTTTTAAACTATGAACATAAGAACAAAATATCAGGGTAAGACGAACTTTAAAAAGTGCAAAGGCATAGTCCATTGTGCTGCTCCAGTCTGACAGTAGCTATGGTCAGATACACTAGAGGCTTCTCAATGATGCACATTTGCCATGAGACCAAGGTAAAAGCTCTCAAAAATGCAGAAGTTCACACATGAGAGAAGATGTTAACATTTTTAATAAAATTCTATATGCCAGGATACCCTTCTGTTTCAGTTGTTCTTGAATTTTAGTGCTCGTTAATATCTCTCTCAGGTTAATAAATCTGGTTGATGCTATTTCTAACAAATGCCCAAATGCAGCACTGAAAAGCCATTTGACTCTTAAACAGACACCATTGGCCTAATTGTTTGCTGAAGTAAGGGAAATGAAAGTAAAAAACTGACAAGTCAACAGCATATGTTTAGGAAATTGAGTACAAAATATGCTCATATGAGTTTCCCATGAGTGCTCATGAGAAAATACTCTCAAAGCCGCTGCAGGGAAGAGGGCAGGTTCTTCTAACCCACTCAATGCTTTGCTTTCATTTGGGCTCAAGACAAAAGAACATGTTGTAGCAAGTAGAAGCCAGGTATAGGTATGGGAATTTATGTTTTCCTCCTTGTCCATAAAGCTGTCAGTGCAAGCAAATACCTTGAATCTTTTATCTTAGTGCCATTCATCTAAAAGTGTTGAGGTGCCAGATTAAATAGATTGGACCCTTTCCATCCTGGAAGGTGAAGCGATTCATTCTGACTGGAATTGGCAGCTACTTCAGATAGCAGTTGAGTTTCTTTAACTGCTTCCTTCTTTCTGTAAGCTTTACCATTTTACTTCTAAGAAAATCTTGACAGTTAAGAAGACCTCTCCTCTGCACAGAGTAAACTAATGTAAACATTATGGAAATCAATATGGAGTTTCATTGTTTTTTATTTTAAAAAGAAAAAAGGACATCAATAAAACCAAGCTTCTAAATAAGGTAGTAAAACAGTTACAGTACTTGATACATTGTGTATTGTTGCCTTTGTAGTTGTTAATCAGAATACAAAATATAGGCACAATATCTTGTCTGTGCAACATTAGCACAAAGAAGTTCCTTTAGAGAACTAAGAGATGTTAACTCTTAACTAAATTAGAAATGTCATTTCACCAAAGATTTCTCTTCTAGCTGTCTTCCCCAAAGAGTTAAAGACTTCTATTAGCATAATACACACATTCCAGTGATTGTAGCTATAAAATTTGCAATGGCCAAATCTTTGGAATGGTCTCATGTCAATCAATAGATGAGTGTGTGAAGAAAATGTGATATTTGCAAACATTAGAATACTACCCTGCCATAAAGAAGACACAAGAATCATTTGGTCGCAATGGGATCCTGACCAGAGAATTCAATTCTCCAGTATATTCCATGGTAAACCATATAATTGACCCAGTAGACTGGAAGAATAAATTCTAAGATCCCCACTCTTAGTATCTCAGAATAATGAATCTAGTGTATTTAAGCACAATTTCTCTAACAACTCATTGAACAAGTGGCTTCTATGTAGTTGGTGGAATGCTCAAACCCTGGAACCTCAGAAAAAAAGTGGGATTGACCTCTTTGATAATTAATACCAGGAAAGAAAAATCATTAATACCAGGAATCAACATGGGGCAAGGCTAGTAAGATAGAATTTGAAGAAAACTCACCAGCCCCAAAGACACTGTACTGTTGGTATAGGCTGACAAAACAGAGTAGATGATAATAATCTCAATGACAAAATTGAGTTTCAAATAGTAATGTAAATTTTTATTTGTTAAAGTCATGATAGTTTTATACATAAAATGTAAAATTAGAGTTTTTCCTGACCTCACATAACAAAAGTAATCACATGGACATGACCACTTAAATGTGAAAAGCAAAAGATCAACATAATAGAAGAAAATACAAGATTAAAGCTCAGAATAGAGAACAGTATTTTAAAGAAGAAAACAATTACTGCAATAACTTAAATTTTCCTAAGCAAAGCACAAAGATCAATCATAGTCAGGAGAAAGTATTTACTGGTTCCCTGGTTAGTTTTTTTTTTTTCTTTTTTTCTTTCTTTCTTTCTTTCTTTCTTTCTTTCTTTCTTTCTTTCTTTCTTTCTTTCTTTTTTTTTTTTTTTGGTGGAATCGGAAATTGAACTCAGACCCTTGCACTTGCCAGGGAAGCACTCCTTCCACTGAGCTATCTCCCCGGTCCAGTTTTTTTCATTGCTAAGACAAAATACATGATGTCCAGAACTAAGGAAGGAGTGGTTTATGTAGCTCCTGGTTTGTGGAGGTTTCAGTCCACACCCTTCAATCCACTCGGTTGGCACCAAGGCAAAGTGATCTATGGCAGAGGACAGCTATTCATAGTGGTGGATAAATGCAAAAGCAGCAAGAGCAAAAAGAAAGGAGCAGCAAAGAGAAGCCTCTTTCCTTCCATCACACTGTATACAAGCTCCCACCCACCTCAGGGAATGAGTAACACTCCTACTTGTAGTCCCCAGGACTGGACCATGAATCAAACACTGAAAGCCTGCCCCATGGCAGTTTTGGGAGGACACTGAGAAACAAACCATAAGATTGGGCATATATAAAGATATAGCTTGAACTTTTTTTTTAATTTTAGGGAAGGGTCTACTGGGGGTTCAGGGTCTCACTACTAGATTGGACTCCTAGTGATTCACCTGTTAATAGCCCCCCAAGAGCTGGAATTGCAGGCATGTGCCACAACACCCAGTCTCAATTGTGGGCTCAGCGTGCCGAGGGGGCGGGGCTAGCGAATAAGCCCAGGGATGGAATTCCTGGCCCCTAAATCTGCTTGCAGGCACTTTAATCTGCTAAGCTATTTGGTCAGCCCTTGAACTATTTTTATTGTTAGAAACATCTGTTGTAATAACAAACCAATTATAAAAACACAGTTTAATGAGAAAATGTATAATAATAAAAAATGACATAGGAAGAACACAAAGCATAACATGACTACTAACTACAGAGATAAATATTAAAATATTTGATGAGCTTCACACATTAAATAGGCAAAACTTTTAAGTACTTGACAATATCAAAGATAAAGATGTAGACGAAAAAATTGCAATTATCTCATCCTCTTGATTAAAGTATAAAGTAACAGCAGCATTTTGGAAATCAATTTGGTTCTATCTACAAAAGCTTAAGGGGTACTGTATCTTAGGATTACATTAAGGTATAAATAACTGGAAACAAGATTACACTGGCTTAATCATGGAAGGATTTCATCTCAGACATTAAAATAAAAATTATCTGGACAGGCAACAGAGAGTTGAAACAGAAGCTAAAAATGGCCTGAAGAAACCTGTCTTAGTTCCTTTTCTCTTGTTGCTGAGACAAAATACTCAACACCCAAATTTAAAAGAGAAAAAGTTTAGCTAACTCACAATTTACAGAGGTTTCAGTCCATAATCTACTGGCTCCAAGGCAGGGTGCTACAGGCATGGCAAAGAAGAAATGGGTCAGGGCTGGCAGAAGTAACAAGATAACAAGGCAGGGATCTTAATGGAATGTTTCTGCTCCTTTTATCTTAGTCAGGCCGCTCAGGGTGGGTAGCACTCACATCAATAATCCTAGTGCCCTTGATCCTAGCCTCACACCATGAGTCAATCTCAGACTGCAGATCTAACCACCTCTGAAAAAGCCTCACTTGTGACCGTGTGAGGTTTTGCGGAGACATCTAACTACAAGCCATAACCAAACCCACCCTACTTTGGCATGCAGCCTTCCTTAATGTGCAGCAGTTGCACAGCCAGGATCATCAAAAACCAGACAAAATAAAGGGTGAGGATGACTGAGTCAGTACCAAAGTGAATGTTCACATTGCATTGGCAAGAAATATCTCTTGTGCACCGTGGCAACACATGCCCATAATCCCAGTACTCCAGGCTGAGGCAGGCAGGTTGTTGAGAGCTGAAGACCAGCCTGGGCTACAAAGTGAGCCCAAAGCTAGCCTGAGCTGTGTAGTGAGACCCTGTGTCAAAAAGGCATAAAAATAAAAAAGAAGAAAGAAAGAAAGATAGAAAAAGAAAGATAGAAAGAGAAAGACAGAAAAGGAAAGAAGGAAGGAAGGAAAAAAGGAAGGAAGAAAGGAAGGAAGGAAGGAAGGAAGGAAGGAAGGAGGAGGAGGAGGAGGAGGAGGAGGAGGAGAAGAAGAAGAAGAAGAAGAAGAAGAAGAAGAAGAAGAAGAAGAAGAAGAAGAAGAAGAAGAAGAAGAAGAAGAAGAAAGAAAGAAAGAAAGAAAG
>NW_004524751.1:2513832-2567738 GCF_000260255.1 Octodon degus
GAAGAAGAAGAAGAAGAAGAAGAAGAAAGAAAGAAAGAAAGAAAGAAAGAAAGAAAGAAAGAAAGAAAGAAAGAAAGAAAGAAAGAAAGAAACTCTTAGCTCATCCATGTCTAGCTACAAAAGAGGTTAGGGTTGAAAACAGTGTGCACTGCAAACCCTGAAGTGCACGTGGCCACATGCCTGTGAGGTGTGGCTAGCACTTGATGAGCTCCTCCTGCAGCGCCTGTTTCCTGGGCAAGCATGATTGTACTACGTACATCCCAGCACCTTGCTAGTCATAGTGTGCTCTGTTAGAGGTGGGCAAGAAGCAGAAACACACGCTATTAGGGCCCATCACAAATCTAATGTGGAACTCCTGCCTACCTTGTAACAAAGTCTCTGTTGGGTCCATCTACAGCTTGAACTTTGAGAAGCATCACCTTGGAAAAAAAAATCAGCATAAGAATGAGTGTACAATGTATCACACATGTGAAAGTGTAAATAACTAAACTGATCAACAAAAATGTCTGACTGTTTTCATTACAATAATTTTTAATTTATATGGGAGTTAAATAATAGAATGACTGGTACTGATCTGGACACACACCAGAAGTATAATACTGATTGAAAGAGATACAATGAGTACAATATTAAATCATCAGCATAATAAAAATTTGTGCATATATTTAAAGATTAAAAATGCTTCTTATGTATGCATATATACTTATTACATTGAAAAGTGTATTGTAGGAAGATGATCTTCAACTTTATGACTTTATTCCTTGGCTAAAAAAAGAAAGAAATTGTGATTAAAAAGAATATAATAGACTTTCTATTATAGCTTTTATGTTTCCAAAAATGCTGAATCAAATATGGAAAACTATCAAGATTATGTATCACAATCTGCAAAATTCTACAATTTTGAAAATATTTTATAGAATATCACCATGGTTTATGTCTAGCTGCCCCCAAAGCCTCAAGCAGTCTCAGGTGGAGCTTTTTCCAAGGTGGCTGGTTCTACAGTTTGTGATGCTGGGATTGATTCATGGTGCAGTGCCAGGATGAAGGGCACTTGGATTAAGGGTATGAGTGCTGCCCAGCCTGAGTAACACGGATAAAATATAAGGGATACAAAGAGCCTTTGTTAGTCTTGCTACTCTGCCCACCATGAGCTGTTCATCTTCGGCCATACCACACTGCCTTGCAGCCAGGTGCCTATGGGCTGAGACCCCAAATGAAATAGAACTTTTCTCTTTTAACTTTGAGCATTTGGTGTTTTGTCTTAGCAATGGGAAAAGTAACTAAGAGAGAATTTTTAAAAAGAAAACGAATACAGCTAATTTTACAAACAGAGAGCAACAGCATAACTCTTTTTACACCAGCAATTTTTTCTTAAATGATTTAGCAATAACTAGATTAAAAAAATCCATTATTTATGAAGATTAAGTAAGGCAGCATCATCGCAATATTTGTAACTGATTTTAGGATAGTAAGTCATGAATATTTTCGTGAATTTGCAGTAGTCTCCTGGTAATAGGAGTTTGGGAACTCGAGAATGTATCCAAACACATGCACACATATTTAGCACAAGCATACTTCAAAACTGCTAGAGATGAATGGAAAATATGTGTTGAAGATGAAAATTATTTGTGTTTTGAAAAGAATTAATACCCTTGGAACCTATATGCTTTTCTGACAGGCTCTTGACATTTACATTTCTGTTGCTTCCTCTGACTTCCTCTGTGATGTTTATTACATGTTTACCCTTTTCCAAAACATTTCATCTGCCTGGGACATTTGCATCCTAGTTCTTGTCAAGATGTTTGCTTCATTTTTAATATGCAACTTTGTCTGTGTTTTCAATGTTTAACATTAACATTGGCAATCACATGTTGTTTTACACTGTAGAAAACAATATCTTAGCATATACTGTTCCTAGATAAAAACATGATTCGGTGATAAAAGGAATACGTACTTTGTCTCTTTGCTAGGTTCGGCAGTTTCATGTTTATTAAACATAAGATAAGGAAACCAACAGAAGGAAAACTTCAGTGACAGAAGAAAAAAAAAAAAAAAAAAAACGAACAAACAACAAGAGTGGAAGAACCAAAATTTGAATCAATCCCTTTTTCTTTCCACTCTGTTCTCTTTCTGTCTTTCGCTGTCTTCAGATTATCTTGAAATTAAAACCAGAAACCTGTAGTTTCCTACTAAGGTATAAACACTATTACAACATGGCCTCATGCGCCATTTCTGGCCTTTTCCTGTGATCGATGTCAAGGTACCTGATTTCCATGAGAAGCCGACGTGCGACCACTTGGCTATTTTTACCTGTGTGCACAGTGGGCCTAAAGCTAGAGCACTCAGAGGATAATTATATATCTAGAGCTGAACAACTTTTAAATTGGCAAATCAAAAAGAGGAAAAAAAAACCTAAATTGTCATTAGTTGCACAAAATATATTTCTATTCCTAGGAAATGCAGAGCAACCACTTAAAAACTAATAAAACTAATGAGTATTCAGTGAAATAACCAGATACCAGGAAACGTACCAAAATAATAGCTTCTCTAAATGTCAGCAATAATCAGTTAGGAATTCAAACACACACAGAATTTAAAATAAAAAAGCTATTAAATATTTGGGAATAAGCTTCACAATTAGAGAAAAATAAAATTGAACAAAACAGCCAAGCAGTAAAAAAGTATTTTAAGAGGCGACGTTCTAGTTTGAGTAATGCTTGAGCATCCCCGGGAAGCACTGATCTGCGGGAAGGCTGTTCTGCAGGATGAGGTTGGCAGTGACAGTACTGCTAGGAGAGAGAGCCACTAGGAGGTTACTGAGAGCAAATCTTAGTAATGGAATAGGGTCATCTATGTGGAAACCCTCACGTCGGTGAGTACTGCAGACACAAAAGCCTGCCGCTGTCTTGTGATGCTAGCTCTTACTCCCACAAATGCTCAAACCACAATGCCATCTGCCGGTAGACCCTTATCAGAGGTTAAACAAAGGGTCATTAGATCTTGGGCTTTTCACCTCTGTTGTATGTTACCGGTCGGTGCCGAAAGAAATGACGAGAAGACCTGATGAACATAGCTTCAGAGGTCTCACTGAGATTAGTCTCTCTCCTAGTGAGCCCAGAGCCTCAGAAGCATCTCACATTTATTGAGAGGTAAAGGCAGACTAAGGAATATGCATAATTACCTAAGTGAATGCAACCTACTATCTCTATTAACTTTCACCATTTGCCTAACACTAGGCTCACCCAAATGCTAGCCGATAACATCTCAAACAATGGATCAAAGGACAGGGCGCCTGCAGGAGAAGCTGTTATCTGCTGGCTTGGGTTCCAGCTTGCCAGGAATTTGCAAAGAGACAGCAGCCCTCCTCAGGCTCAGTCCAGTGTTCCCTGCTCTCTTGGGACATCAGGCTTTTTTCTCAAATCTATATCTCCACACGCCTCCAAAATTGGAAACTAAATAAAATGAGTTTTTCATACAAAAGTCACTCACCTTCAGATAACCAAGGCTGTTTCCACAGTAGCTCAGCTTAGGAATGTCCACCAAATGTCCCTGATCTCCAGCCTGTGACATTACAGAAACATATAGAGGTAGCCCCTTGGGAAGGTTCAGGTCATTGGGTGTGTTGCTTCAAAGAGGATATTTGGACCCCATTTATTTTTCTTTTCTCTCTTTTACATCCCAGACATGCGGTGTTCAACACTGATCTACCCTCAACTCCTGCCTGGATGTTCCAGTACAGGCCAAAAAAAAAAAAAAAAAAAAAAAATGATGAAGAAGAAAAAGAAATAGAAGCTAATTGGCCTTGGAAAAAAACAAACAGCCAACCAAAAAACTTTTCCTCCTTGTTAAGTGATCTATCTCCTGTATTTTGACAGTTACTACAAAATGATTAACAGAGCAGCATGAAATAATTTAATGTAGAGCCTATATTCTTGGATATGAAAAAACAATGCTAAAAATGTCAATTATTCTAAAATAAACACTCAATTTTAGTGATGTTTAAAAATGGAACATACAGGTGATATGAACACGCTTACATGGAAATATATTCAATGTACATTAATCTTAGTTTGTGAAAAGCAACATGTAGACTGTCTGATCTTTATTAGTGTTCTATAGTTGCCAGTATGTAGTATGCATATATTTCCTTCCTTTCTCTTTTTGTACATTTACCAAAAAAAATGGACTAACCCATATTAAACTTTTCATTATAGCAGCTGCTAGAAAATGGGTGGGGAGAGTAGAGCTTTTTATATATTATAGAGCCCTGAATTGTTTGAAATTTTTATGATGACCATATATTTAAAAAAGAAAAAAAAATGAATTGTTCAACAAAGAAAATGAAAGTATGTCATATTGGCATACATAAAAGAACCATTTTTGGATATCTCTGGTTCCTTTATAAAATAGGTCTGAGAAAAGTATTCATTTATATATAAAACCTAAAATGTAGAAGTTATAGACACAGTAATATGGTGGTCACCAGAGTCTACAGGGTGGGGGATTGGGACTATGTAGGTCATAGGATAGAAAATTTAAGTTAAACAGGAGAAATGAATTCAAGAGAACTATTATTATTAAGTTGACTGAGTATAATAATATATTGTGCATGCTCCACTAGGGGAGGAGACTGTAAATGTCCTTACAAAATGTGAAATAATAAATATTTGTTTATTTTATGCAGTCCCCAGTGCATACATATATCACAGTATCAGTTTTATAAAGCATAAGCAATTTTTACTTATGTATTTTTTTAAAAAAAGGATTAAAAACTCAGTTAAACAACGAACACTAAGTATCCTACATATGAATGAATACCTGTTACCTATCGACGTGTCACCTTGTATGGAAGAAGGGACATTGCAAATGTGCTGAAGAATTTTGAAAGGAGGAAAACATACTTAATTATCCAGGGGAGCACAATGTAATCCTAAGTGCCTTCACAGGAGGAAATCAGAGAAAAATTTGATTATAGAGATGAGAAACAGTAAGTGATGAGACAAGAATCAAACACTTATAAAGTATCATCAACCTTTAAAAACCTGAAGATCCCAGAAACAGATCCTCTTCCTGGTACCTCCAGAAGGAACCAACCCTGTTGACATATTGATTTTAGTCTGCAAGACTGATTTTGAACTTCTGACCTCCAGAACTCTAAAAAGATATATTTGTGCTGTTTGAAATCACTGAATGTATAGCAATTTATTACAACACCAATAGGAAAACAAATTTAAGCAGGAAAGTTACCTTGAGATAAACCTGTTAAATAATTACAGTAAGCTTTAGACATGACAGAAACCCCATAGGTTGATGAGATTGAGTAAATTTGGCAGTACAAACCAAAAGGGAAAAATGTTTGCCATACATGACAAATGAGAATTGCTGTTGTGTGGACAGAGCTATTGTTTAAATCACAAGCAGAAATTTAAGTAAAAATACAAAAAGACAAAGAGCAAATGAAGGACCAAGATAATAGTTGCCAGATCTACCACTGGCCAGTTGACAAGGGGTATCAGCTGCACATTGTGTACGGTCTTGGGATCGATATGCCACAAGGAATAAATTATGCCTTCCCAGAATTCACAATCACAAAAGAGGAAAGTATGTGTATGTAGATCAATGTGCAATATTATCATTCTTCTGTAAAATGTACACTTTGTTCATGCTGATGGAATTGGGATGGAATGACACTAATTCTTAGGGTAGAATTCTATAGCACAAGCGAAAGTCATAGCAAAAGCCAAGATCAGAATTGGAAAGGGCTGGTGCAGAGCAAGTATAGGGCTTAGAGGTCAAAACTGAACTACAGCCATCAGGTTAGCTGGAACCTGCAAGGGCTGCTGGGAGCTTTGGGAAGGAGCTTCTGTCCCCTGGCAGGAAGGCCTGGCACTGCAGTGTTTCGGAAGGAATGACACTCTCACTTCTCTGAGTGCAGCATTACTCTCTTATGAGAAAAAAAGAATGCATCAAAGACATTAATGTCAAACTAATATGTATTGCCAAACTAATGCCATTCTGCTTCTAATTATGCCTATAACAGTAACATTGACCTACTTCTAAGTCACAAAATGGAGAAATAAAGGAAAATGTGCAAACATGAACATGCATATTTGCATAGCTGTACAGTATTTGGTATTCTATTAAGGTTTTGGAAAGATAATCTGGTATTAAACACCCACATTTGTTTTCGTGCTATGCTATCAGTTTTAAAGCACAAACTTTTTGAGATAAGAGTGGTGTGGTCTTGTTAATCCACTCCAAAGCTATTTCAGTGTCATGCACACATTCCACACTAATTGGATTCCTGATGCATCTTTAAAAACTAATTTCAAAACACTAAGTAATCAGAGGCTTTGTCTTCAATACAAGACATTGCATCAGCAAAAAGTGTTTATTACTCAGCCACCTGTGTTCTGCACAAAGCAATTTAAGCAGACACAGTCCCTGCCCTGAGGAACTGTCTACATCCAGGGCCATTGTAACATTTAAAGACTGTCAGACAACAGAACTAATGGCAAATACTAACCACTAACAATATTAAAAAATCAAAGCACCCACTCATAATGTGCTTTGAATAAAAAGAGAAGTTCATATTTTTATTTGAAAGAAAGCAACATGAGAATTTGGTAAATAATCTACATTACTGAAAAATAATATACCTAACAATCATTTAGAGTCTACAGATAAAAAATGAAAATGCAAATATGGTTTCTTGATTAATGCATGCTACATATGGCACATGCCATAAAAATTGGCTGTAGATTGTTTGCTTCCTAAGACCTAGGTTCCAAATATATTCTTTTTACCAATTCCATTAGATTAGACCTTCGGGAAGGTGCAGAGCCAGATATATACTTATTTATGAATCAGTTTTCACCAATAAAATACAGAGCTTACAGAAACATGGAGCATGATTAGGAGGGAACAGTATAAAATAACAGAATAGGTTTCCTATGAAAAGTTCCTGTTTATATTTTCTCCTCGTCTAGCCTCCTATTTAACATTTGTGGAAGGTTCTGAATGCTTTCAATTTGTCAGTGAAAAGGAACTATTAGATGACTCTGGGACTTGTAACACTTTCTCATATATTTTCTCTCTTTGTGTTTTATCTTCTATGATCAAAAGTTTTTTCCAATTGCAAACAGAGGGATTAAATTAATTTCTAGCTGAGCGCTCTAGGTAAAGCGATACTGTTAGACACAGCACTCAGAGTTACCACAGGATTCCAGCAACCCTCATTTTAGACACATGAACATAATTGGAAATAATACTCCCAGAGCCCTGTACTATGGTGGCCTTGGAAAGTGACAATAGTGTACATGGTTCTCGGGAGAGACAGTGGCCACTCTTCCCTGCCACTATACAAGTGTTCTCTCAAAACCTAGCTTTTACTTTTCCTCCAGTGGAGAAATAAACTGGTTAGCATAAATACAATGTTAGAATTTTCAGGCACCCTCATAAATCTATTCTAGTCAAAAGCAATTACTGTACTTACATCAAGTCATAGAATATTTTTGTTCAATAAAATTCTGAAATGAAAAACTTATAAAATTAAATGAAGTTTTTAAAATCTATTTGTAATGCTGTTAATAACCTCAAATCAGATGTATGCAGGATGTGAGATATAGAAGAATATCCTAAACACTTTCTGCCTTCAAAGAGATTGGTTTTTTTGGCAAAGTAAGAAGTAGGAAGTATATTTAGTGAGGGCAAAATCTTTCAGGATCAAGGCATTTAATAAAATTGTCATATAACATGTAAGAGAGGTATTTTAAAAATCACTTACATTGCCTATAGTTCACAGGTTATGAAGTCATTCTGAAGTCACTTTCAAGCAGAGAGAGAGAGAGAGGGAGAGAGAGAGAGAGAGAGAGAGAGAGAGAGAGAGAGAGAGACAGACAGACAGACAGAGACAGAGAGAGACAGAGAGAGAGAGAATGGTATATAAGAAAGGGAGGGGATGGAATCAAAATCGACAAGAAATATTTCCTTTTATGTTTTCTGTAATAGGCTTACTAATGAGTCCCATAAAAGTCATACTCTGTAGAACTTTTAAATGTTAATACATTTGTAAAAACATCTTTTCAAATGTGAATCATTAAGAACAGTGTGGAGGTCAGGTGAGATGCCCGGTCTGGTCCTATTGCATTCCTAAGCATCCTCTAAAAAGAAGGCAAAGCAAAATTGAAACAGGAGAGAAATACGAAGACAAAGTAGAGACTTAAAAATGCTATATTGTGAACTAAGAGGAAGGGGAAGACATTCTAGAAGTGGTAGTGAAATATTCTCTCCCTAAAGCTTCTGGAGTGGAAAGGTCCTGCCAGAGCTAGCACCTGCCCCAGGAAATGATATCTTGAACGTCAAGCCTCAAAAACTGTAAAACAAATACGTATTTTTAAAAAATTGAAGTTTGAGGCCCTTCAGAAGCACAGCTGTAGAAACCTACTTACCTACCTTATGATGCATGCCTAGAGTCCTTAAAAATTCACCAAATGATTCCCCCCCCCCTTTTTTTTTCTGTTACAGAACCAGAAACTGAACTCAGACCCTTATGCTGGCCAGGCAAGCGCTTATTCTAGTGAACCATCTCCCTGGCCCCAATTTTTCCTCTTTTATTAAAAGTAATAAATGCAGCTCCTTCATAGAGGTTTGTTAAAAATGAGGAAAAGTTCATGCCTCCCTCTTTATTTTCTGTATTCTGAGTCTGTCCCCTGGATCTTCCTTTGACTTCAGGCCTACACTTATGCTCTAACCCACCTCATCTCTATACTTGCCATGCCTTCTTCAAGTTCATTTAATCTATAAGTCTGTGAGGCCTTGATTTTTTTTTGGGTGGGGGGCTGAACTGGGGATTGAGCTCAGGCCCTTGTGCTTGCCAGGGAAACATTTATTCCACTGAGCCATCTCCCCAGCCCTTAGCCCTTGCATTTTACCGTATAGTAAGTTATACCTATTTTTATTTAATTCTTCTAACATCAGAATATAAAATCCAAATGTATTAATCTTTATGCTGTTGCTGCTAGAACATATTTTCACAAATTTGGAGGCTTCCGTAAACATTTAGTAGTTTAATATTTTGTAATTTATGGAATCAAACATAGGTCTTACTGGAATAAAAGGTGTTAGTAGATAGTTTTCATCCTTTAGGATTCAGAGACAGCTCTGTTCCCAACACTTTCTGGAGACTTTGGAGCCACCCGTAGTTCTTGGCTGGTCTCCTCGGTCCACCTCCCAGGCCAACAGCAGCAGCTCTGGTCCTTCTCACTGAACTGCCTCTCTGGTCCTCTGACCACAGCTAAAAATGCCTCCGCTTTGATAGATTCATGTGCATAGATTAAATGCGCCTGGATACTCAACGTCTCTTTCTCGTCCTAAGATCAACCCTCCTTCATGACAGCAAAGTTCTTTTTCCATGGGAGATAACATTTTTATGAGTTCCATGGAGCATGCGCGGATAGCTCTCAGGAGCCGGTACTTTCCCTACCACGCAAAGCTGCTGTGTTACACGGACATTCAAGAGACATAGTTAAGGGCTCTTGGTCTTCAGCGAGACTCTTGCAGGACATTGCCGTGGGACTCTGGACTTCTGCTGGATTCTTTGGGTCTTGCGTGAGCAAACAGATTTCCTGCACTCTCTTTGTATATGACTCTTCAAAGAACTATTGTCAAATAATCCTATAAATTATGTGTCCTGTATTGTTTTCCTTGAAAACCCTGGCTACAAGAGCATGTACATTGCTTAAACCATAAAAACCTAAAATACGAGGACTGATGAATTGTTAAATGCTCAGGTGTGACCATGAGTTTGATGTTTTAATAATTCTGTGTGGGCTTGTATGTTCCCCCTTTCAGGTGGAAATGTGAAGATAACCTCTGTGTTACGAAAATACAGCTGAAGAAAAAAAAATAAGGCGTCCCTAGATAAAGATCATTGCACTTAACCATGTGGAGCAATCAATAGCGATTCCCAGAGGTAGCCCGTTCTTTCAGCCCTCCTGTTGCAACACCGTAGGGGTCACAATACCTCTCAAAATGCCTGGTACAAAGCGGTTATTACTGTTTTTATGCAAATACAGTTCAATATGTAAATGCAACTTCAAGGTCAGTACCTTTTTCAAATCAGATTGCTACTTTCAGCAACTCTTGGAAAGAACCTGAATTGACAATGAAGTTATATGCTAACCTGTTACATGAGATTACCTATGTTGATTTTCTTTTTCTTCCAAGAATTGATATGAAAGCCATTATTCACATTTTAAATTCTGGTATTTGCATCTATCTAATAATCAATGTCAGGAGAAATGTGTCAGATGACAATGATATTCAGAAGTTGAGATTTACTAGTACTTTCTGGCAAATCTCACCTTACAGCTTATTCACTTGAGAGTGTTTGCTTAGCTGTTTATTGATCAGTACAACAGAGTGGAGGTTTAAGTTCTATTTAATTTGAGATCTGTAAACTTTTCTTAAAATATTTGCAAGATGATAGTACTATGATCCAGCATTGAAATTCTTTTCATACTCAGAAAATTGCCTGTCACATCGGAAGTGACATATCAAAGATGGCGGAAGTTGTCTCTGTGCTCACTGTGCAGGCCCAACGCAAGCTGAGAGTTCACAGTGAATACATTCATACATGATTAAGAAGAAGACACAGATGCCAACTACTGTCAAAACAAAAGCGTTTTGGCAGAAATTCAGGAAAAGCTAGTTAAACTTCAAAAATATTTAATTCAAGTATGATAAAAACAAAACAAGCATCTAGCCAAAGTAGGAAATATAGGAAGATAGATCCTGTTCTTCAATATAACTGAAAATTGTGTACTGAGGTATAAGATGGTCACAGGCATTGAAGCTGTGGGCATGGCGACTCAAGCCTGTAACCCTAGCACTTGGGAGGCTGAGGCAGGAGGATCAGCATGAGTTGAAGCCTAGCCTAGATTACTTAATGAGACCTTGCCTAAAAAAAAAAAAAAAAAAGATTCTCACAGATAGTAAAGTTGGAAGATATCAGTATATATTCAAAATAGAAATGTGTAATGATAGGTAAGTAAACATCAATTTCCTGAGTATGATTTCACAAAAATCTTGTACTCTGAAATTGAATTAAATATAAATACAAAGTCTGTTTGTAGTGCTTAATAGGGAGAGTATGTGATAATAGTAGAGACGTCACTGATTTTAAATTCATAAAAAATGTTTTCAAGCTGGGTACAGTGGTGTACTCCTATAATCCAAGGGGACAACAATTTCTAGCTCATTCTGGGTAATGTAGGAAGTTAGCAAGATGTTGTCTCAAAATTAAAAATAATTAAGTTTATCAGTGCACTTTAGAAATACATAATGATCCTATTCATCACAAAACTTGTACCTGCACATTATATATTTTGATTCCTATTTTCTTCCCAATCCCCTTTCACCTCTTCAAACCCTCTTCCCTTCCCTACTTACAAAACTTTGTTTCCATCTTATCCCCTTCTATATATTTTTGTTTGTTTGTTTTCCATTTCTTCCTTACTCCCACACCAGTACACTTTAATCTCTCTTTTCTTTTGGACAATCTGGTCCCATTTCATAGTATCTATTATACATTCTGATCCGTATTTACTCTTTCAGTTTCTCACTCCAGGGAGACATTATGATATTCACACATGTGAGTCCAATGTAGTTCACTTAAAAGCATTAACTCAAATTTTGCCCATTCACCTAGAAATGTTTAACCTTCTTTATAGCCAAGTAGAACACAATTATATATGTTTTAAAAACCACATGTTTGGGGGCCTGGCCCTAGCTCAGTTCTTTAAGTGGCTGCTTCCCCAAAGCTGTCAGCTCAGGTGGCTGTGGTTCAACCCCCACAACTCAAGCCAGCCCAACCTGCCCTGAAGGCATTCGGAGCAAAAAAAACCAAAAAACAACAACAAAAAAAAAAACCACGTTTTTCAAATAAAAAATTTGTAAAGTGTTGAGAAAGTAGCTCAGTTAAAAGCCCTAAATTCAATCTTTACTGAAAAAAAAATTATAGAGCATACTGTCCAAATATTGGTTTTTTATAACTAAATGATATAATATTTAAGAAAAATTATTGTAAAATCACAATTAAATACTGTGACTATATTTCATCAGTGTTCTAAGAAGCTAGAGGGTTATAACTCATTGACTTCATCTCAGTGCTATTGTGAAAATCAGTGAGAATTTGTGCAGGAAAAAATAGTCTCCTGAAAAGGAGGAGCTCACGCTCAGCCATCACTGCTAATAGTATACAGTGTCATCCATTTACATTTGATTTATTAGATATTTCCACAAAGGTTACTTAATTAACAAGTGGCTATCGGATTCCAAATGTCACATGAATATGTCAGAATATTAAATTTTAAAATGATCATAGTCTAGTTCTTTCAATACTTAAAGATACTCTGTTGAAAACTGATACTCTGTTGGAAACATCCCTTGAAATGTGCTTATTCTTCAGGGCATTTTAACCAGATACCACAGTGATCTTTCATTCAAGTCCCCCACATCGAAAGTTGTCCATTGGGGCCAGGGAGATGGCTCAGTAGAATAAGTGCTTACCTGGCAAGCGCAAGAACCTGAGTTCGATCCCTGGTTCCGAAAAAAAAAAAAAAAAAAAAAAGTTGCCCTTAGACTATACTCTCTTCAACCAATTTTCTACCACACTGGAAAGAAATACTTTTTAAACTTTGTATTTGAAAAACACATAAAACAACTGGCCAAGAATGAAAAACTGCATAACCTAAGACTATTTGCAATAAGCTGTAACTATTCATTACTATAATATTAGTTACTATTATTGTTACTGGGCTTTAAGCTTCCAGTCACTTGCCCCCCCCCCAAATTCTAGTGTGACAGAATTTGGTGAAAGGAAATTAATTTACTAAAACCTAGAGAGAGACCTCCTGTACCTCCCATCTTGATCTTCTCAGGCTCTCGCAGGAAAGAGTTTCTCTGAGGGGAAGGGGTACAGGGAGACAGTGGACAGGGAAGCCGTCTCTGGGACTAGGGCCTTCTCAGGCTTGCACCACTGTTTCTGCTTCTTCTTCAGGTTCATTCTGGACTCTCTCTGTTTCATCAAAACTAATCCAAACTATGACCACTTCAGCCAGCACCTGCATGATCCTTAAGAGAGTCACTTCTCTGCATGTTTAGTCACATAAACTGAGGGAAGGCGAGAAGAGAAGCTGTATTGTGGCTTCTCTGTAGAACTTGTATTACAAATAGAACTGTGATCAAGCAAAGAAATTAGGCTTGGAAGGAGCTCTACTGACAACTTTATTTTTTCCTAGAAGGCAGATTGGTTACATCAATGCTAGATAAATATTTTTTGGAATATCTAGGCAAGCATGACCAGGAATAAATGCTGTGGTGGGTCTTTATTGTATGATCCTGCCATTTTATCTAGGCAAGATAGTTTGAGGCTGGTGCTTATTACTTAATTTCACTGAATTTCCTGTTGTCATCAGAAATGAATAGCAGACATCAGGTAACTAAGCTACGTGTCAACACTTCCTTTATTAAAATCTATAAACTCACAAGTCAACCAATGTAAGGTACATGGATATCTACTCTAGCAAATCTCTGTGGCAGGAACACAAAATCCTCAGTGTGACAGAGTACGTCGGCATTTTCCTGTCCATGAAGTCCTTGATGTCTCCCTTGCATCCTTATCTCTCTTTGTACTCTAAAATTAAAAAAATGAAATCTGTATCTTATTAAGTAACACAAAATATCTATTATTTTTACCAGTCCTTACAATTCTGTGTTTATGAACCCTGAAGCCATAGAAATCTCATGTTTTCACAGGTGTTCTTGGCCCCTTACCAAAGACTGTCATTACATTGTCTTTACCTTCAACATTATTTGATTTTTATATATACACAAACTAAAACTTTCCAAATCAAAGAGAGAAAATTTGTGGCTTTTCTCCCTCACATTCCATGTCTCCTTCCTAAAAGCAGCATCTGTTATGTTGAATGTTATTCAATGATTTACCACCATTTCTGATTTCTTAATTTCTACTTAATTCTTAACATTATTTCTCTGATATAGTGATAGATTACTTTGAAATATTATGCAAGACATTCTTTCTCTAAATGTTTGGACTTTACTCCTCTTACACTTAAACAAATACCAAATGAACTTACCCAGAGTCGCCTTTTCAACTTCTTTAAAGTGGAGATTTCCAGAATATTCCCTGGTGTTTCCTGCCTAGCAGGTGGGCAAAGGAAGCTTTGAAGATCACAGACTACTTCGCTGATTACCCCCAAACAAACTTTTCCCAAGAGTTGCCATCCTCCTGATACAGCAAGAGCAAAATTTCTACTTGCATTGACCTGTTTGCTGTGCTTATTACCATTACTATCGAGTCCTTGATTACAATATGCATGACTAGCCTACACGCAACACTAGCATTTTATTTCCTTTCTCATACCTATTATTTTCCTCATATAATGTAGTTATTTTAATTAGTGAGGGATTCTATCCTTTTTTGTTATTTTATCCTAACGCTTGCTCAAACTCTCCCACAGAAATACCTCTTCTATTATAAATATATAACAATTTCTGTTAAGTGCTGTCTTTTTTCTTGGAGAAATTTTTATTGGAATCCTATTCCATTCTTGGCATTTCATTTACCCTAGTCGTTGTTTCTTACATTAAAATTTTTCTAAACATTCAAATCCGTGAGTCTCGGGAGCCAGTTTACCCAATGTGTTGGGTTCACTATTGGTAGCCATTAGAGGGGCCCGTCAGCTGAGGTGAGAATGTGCAGACACTTGCTACTGGGTTTGTGCACTCTGCTTCTTCAGAGAAAGTCACTCCAGCCTCACATGGCTGGCCGAGTCCAGAAGCAATTCAAGGAGGCCAGCAGTGTCCTGCTAATTATTAATTATGTAGACATTCACTTAATCCTATTCTGTCTCCATGAGTTGGATCTTTAATTGAATTTTTACAGAGGCTTCTTTGCAACTTCTTCAGAGGGGAGATGTCTAAAATATTCAGTAACGTATCCTACCTGGGCAAGATTGGCAAAAGAACTCTTGAACCTTGTAATACAGATTTTCAGTCTTCAGGTTACAGATAACATCACCTTGTTATAATATGCCCACATTCTTGAGACTTACCATGGCTAGAATAATTCCTATGGTCCCACCAACAAGAGTCAGATGACTGATGTCCAACTTTCATCCCCATTCCAAGCTTAAAACCCCTGCTAACCTACCTCTTACTAAAACTGAAATTTTTCAGTGTATATATGCTTATAGAATTTCAAAAACCATTCATTACAATATTAACAATATTTTCCAGAGCATGTACAGATAGAAGCATGTTTAACTCACTTTGCTTAACTGGCACTCTGCTTCCCTTGAAATCAGTTTCTCATTCATGACAATTTCACCATAACTGTTGTCCTCATTAGACTGCGATGCTCTTCATATTTTCCTTATTATAAAATCACGATGATTTAATCTCCTAGGAGGTGGACAGCACCTCTGCCATTTCATGATCCTCAACACCAGTCACCTAGCGATTGCAACAAAATCTGGAATTAGCAATGTCTCTACATGAAGCCACCTGAACAGAAACTTTATCTATGTAGTACAGAAAATGTCATTTAATGTGCAGTGACCAAATAACTGTTTCCCTCAGTCAGCAACTGCTTAAAAGTTGCTTGTTTACCTACACAGAATCTTTATGCTCTTTCTCTAAAGAACTTTTCTGAAACATGTTTGGAAAGTCTTTTTGGGACAGCCCCCTTCCTCTCTTTTTCTTCAATTTCTACTATCTAGTAGCTTCTCTTTTTTCTCTCTCAAATCTTGCTGCTGCTTTATATGGAGACGAAGCTCCTCCCAGAGCTATAATGAGCCACACAATATGTGAACCTAAATTGTTGAATCAGAATTGCTCCTAGAAAGCAGTGACTATTCAGCAAATTGCACGACAGAAATTATATGGAGAAAGAATAACATCTAAACTGCTCAGTGGACGAAGTACCTGCTTTGGCAGGTGCAGGGATTGGGGTTTGATTCTGGTCCTACATGCTACGCTGGCCCAGCCCTCAGGCACACTGAGCCAGCAACAAAGTGGGCGTGGTGGTGCTCGCCTGTAACTAGAGAGGCTGAAAACAGGAGGATCCCTACGAGTCTGAGTCTGAGCTGTGTGATGAGATTCTGTCCCAAATACAAATACAAATACAAACACAAATACAATACAAAAATACAATACAACACACACTCACACAAAAAATTAAACTGCTTTCCCTGAATCAGAGAGGAATGTGTTTTAATGCAATTTATAGGAGATTGAGAGAATTTGGTAGACAAGTCAGCAAAGTAGATATTTTCTCTTAATTTCAACATAAATAAGTTCACACACTCCAGCCCTGACTTTCTAGGAAGGTAGATTAAAAATGAAATCAGAATGAATTATAATCAAATCTATAAATTTACATTTACTGTTTCATTTCTCAGAAAGAAACCTCAATGAAATAAGGCAAAATGTTATGATAAACTATATGAAAGGCACACAAATATTACAACATTTTCTTCTATGTTTTAATGACAATTATTTTCTTTAATAATTTAAGAAAGAAAGGCAGTACAAAATGAACATGACCTGGTACATTTGAGTTTGAAAATTATGTACACATTGCAACTTGGAGAACAAGACTTATGGTTATAAGTTATTGAATATCAACCTAATAAAGAATTATGAGTACTGTTTCCTAGAACATGGTTTAGGGTTTATCCCAATATTTGCTCCAAATTGTATATATATATATATATATATATATATATATATATATATATATATATATATATTTCTTTTTTTTGTCCTCTATACCAGGGATTGAAAACAGAACCTTGCACTTGCCAGGCAAATGCTCATCCTACTAAGCTATCTCCCCAGCTCAAAATTTTATCTTTTGTCACACAGATAACTTAAAGACTCAAAGAAATCAGGAAATTTTAAAAGAAGTGGCAAATATCTTCTACAAGAAAAAAAAAAGCAGAACAATCATAATTATATAAAACCTGACTAAAAGTAATGCAACAGTATTTGTTCCCATGTACCATGCTATCTTGCGAAAGTAGATTTCAAGACTGTGTTATAATTCCCCTACTCTTTACTTGTGCCTTGATTTTTTTATGCCACATATTATATCCTGATACATACATTTACATGTGTTATAACCTAAACATCATGTATAATTTCTGGTATGTCTTTGTTAGCATAGTATAATAGTATGTCCTATTCAACTGAGAATTGGAAGATATATATATATATATATATATTCTCCATTACCCTTCTGCAGCTCTAGTGTCCCATGAAATATACCCTAAAAATGATAGATTCGTTGATTCCCTAAGGTGTATTCAAGAGCTAATATTAAATGATTTCATCATTTCCCTGATAAATCGCCCCTTCTTGTGTTTTTGGTGGGTGTTGTGCTGCAGCTTATTAAACACCAGATGCTCAGGTATCCTGCTATCATCCAGGGAGCAGGTTTATTGTGTAGCAAGTGACACTTCCAGATGGTGAAGTGGATGCAGTCTAGCAAAAGGTTGATGAGATGGCTGAGGATGCAGTGGAAGGCATCCGTGGGCAGTCCAGATTTCATTCAAAATCAAATATTAACACCGTGTTTTACACACTAAAGTAATTTGGACTTAATAGTAGGGTTCAGCTTTGTCTATTAGGCTTGTAGAGGTCATATTTTACTATTTAACTAAGAAAATGTTACTTCAGACTATTATCTTGGTACACTGCAGTACTTGGTACATCGTCTGAATTTGTAGAGAGTACTCCTTACGTTTCACAAGTAAAAATTGGCCATATTATACCAGTGAATACAGGAAGGGCTCATCAGATTGAAAACATGTAGAATTGATATGTTCGAAATCATAACAAACTATGGTTTGAATTTATTTTTATTTTTGAACACATCAAAAGAAATTCTCATCAAAATTTTTCTCAAATGATTTTTTAAATTCTTATTCTAGTTTAATAATATTTCAGCAGATTAAAGCACCTGCGAGCAGACCCATGGGTCAGGGGTTCCATCTCCAGACCTGCCATGGCGGCCTAGCCCCAGGGGCATGCTGAGCTGCCAATTGAGCCTGGGTGTGGTGGTGCATGCCTGTAATCCCAGTACTTGGGAGGCTGTAAAGAGGAGAATCACTATGAGTCCAATCTATTAGTGAGACCCTGAAAACCCTGTAGACCCTTCCCTAAAATAGAAAAAGAAAAAATTAATAATAATAACAATAATAATATTTCAACTTTAATTAGGTGCTGTCTTTCACATATAGATCTACACTAATAGACAAGAAATATAAACACTGTTAAACTGAGGAAATTTTTATAAATGCGATAATTTCATGAAATTAAAACACAAAAAGAAATTATTTTATCATGTGCTTATGTTATTCTGAAACAATTATGACTCTGGCCTAATCTCCCACTATCTTCCTACTTGCTTGACTTAAATGAGACTGTGTGATTTTCTCATGGCTTGCACTTTTCTCACTGATGTATATTGGGATGTGCTCACACTCTCACTCATCATATTGTTTCAGTTTCCCCAGAACCAGCAGTACTGAGACACCACACCAATTGTATCTGAGAATCAAGTTTAAGAATCTACCTCACTAAATATCATGATAAGCCAATGTAATGTAGTGTCATCTACATGTGAAGTTGAGCTCTCTCCCATAAAGAAAACTGGCATAAAAAGCTAAAAGATTCACATTTAGCAGAACATTTTTATTTATATGTTACTGTACAAATATCACTCCAAATTTACCGGGTCAAAACAGTGACCATTTAGTACTTTACTTTCTGTGGTGAAGATGATGCCCATAATCTATATTGGTCTTCTAGTTTGCAGTCCACACTGCTGGCACGGGCCAGAGCCTCTTGCCCCAGCACCTGTAGTTGTTGGCAAGTTTTGGTTCATCCTTTGTCATAGGGCTGCTTCTTCCTCATGGCTAATGTTCCAAAAGGGGACAAAAATGAGTACTCAATGGAAAAGTCATATTCTGTAAGTGACTCTTGAAAAGGCTGTCCCAACCTTTTGCCATATTTGGTTTAACAGAAGACAGTCCTGAACTTTCAGTCCTGTTAAAGAAAGGCTAATTATAGAATATGCCAACCAGAAAGCAGTGCTCACTGGGGTAGAGACAGAGGATAACAACTGTAGAGGACTCTTACCTCAACCAATTAAAATAAGTGTAATTTGGGGCCAGTGAGATAGCTCAGTGGACTAAAGCGCCTGCTTAGGAGGGCTTAGGCAAGCACAGGGACCACGGTTCAATCCCCCATACCACATGCTGTGCCAGCCCCAGCCCCAGGGTGCTCTGAGCCAGCAGAGTATGGGAGTGGTGGTACACACCTGTAATTCCAGAGCTGGGGAGGCTGAAACCAGGAGGATCACTATGAGTACAAGCTCTGTAGTGAGACTCTGAAACAACCAAATATATTTTTTAAAACTTCAAAATAATTATAAATTTGACTGCTTGTACATATTTTCTTGAATCAGAAAATCAGCAGGTATTTTTAGAATGTGAAACATTCAGGATCTAAATATAAGGTTTGAACACACCCCAAAAGTATAAAACCTGTTAGTATTACTGAAGCAGTTCTCCAATTTTTTTAATACACATACTTCTAACTATGAGGCTGATAATGAATTGGTGTGACAAAATTCTATAGAAGGAACATGAAACTGTCCTTTCTTTAGAAAGACATACCCTAACCTGAAGGGAAACATTTATGCATATGACATTAATACACATATATCTTTTTGAAAAGTAATTAAAACTATGTGCTGATATGCCATTATGTGCTTTTTACAGGTATACTCTAATTTTAATATAACAAATCAAGCAAACAAAATGTAACAATGGAAAAGCTTAAAACCTTTAAAAAGTGTTTTATATTTCCTAGTAAAATAAATAACTTCTAACAATTTCTAGATTTGAATGAGTATTAATTTATCATTTTAGTAAGATTTTATTTACTAGATCAGAAAACTTTTTTCTCTGAGGGAGCAACAATGAAAAATAGATTTTAATTTACATCTGCTCCATAAAAAGCCAATCATGAACTGGTAATGAGAATTATTTGTCTTCCAATCTTCAAGATCATATTTTTTGCTATGTGTAAGATTGGCACACAAATGTTAACTTATATATTTATCTTTCAAAGAGCTTAATGTAAAGCTATTTATATTCAACTGAAACTTGAATTTGTTAATTACTGTTTTAATTTAACAGTCTATAAAATATGAAGTAATTCCAGATTGATTCATTTCAAATAGGTGGAAAATATTTGTTCACACTCATTGTCCAAAATCAATACAGCCTCCTACACTACAGATTAACAGCCTTATTCAAATAATCGTAATTACTATCTCATATCTAAGCACTGAAAAAGTAACTTATTTCTGATCAATATTTCACGATAGATACCTTTAATGATAGCTATGCACATCTCACTGCTTTTGTTTGTTCAGTTGGCACAGAAAATTAGTTGTGCTTTTTCATGCTTATAATTTGCACTTGCACGTGATCCAGATGGCAGTCAGAATCAGATAAAAGAATAAACATAAGCCAGAGAAACTGAGATTATTTGAAACAGCATATCATTTCAGAGACATAAAAAGCCTGCTGGTTTAAATCCTTTTCCTTGGGCTCCTTGCTTGAGCTGTCTAATGCATTTACTTCCATCTACCTTTATTGGAGAATCTGTCCATTAAATTAAACCTCGGAAATGCAGGGCAGATGAGGCTCCGTTCAGGGAACTAATAAGCCCACTAAGTCATGAACAGTACATCGGATGAGCTGTAGTTTTTCACCTTTCTTGCACACCTGGGAGGCATTAAACAATTTTTGCTCTGAAGGGGACTTTTTTCCTTGTCCACTGGAAATACTTTTCTTCCACAGACTCTAAATAATGAGCCACTTTAAGGTAACTCTGTGTAGAGGGACTTGTGCGGCTGAAGTACATCACAGGATGTGTGCTATTAGAAACCAAAGCTTATTACTTTGATGTGCCAAATGATGCCACAATTCAAAACTTCCCGAAGCTCTATCTGTTTGGCATGCAACGAGGGAAGCAAGTGACAAATAAAGACGTTCGGATAGAGCCCTGCTGCCTCCACAGCAAGGCCTGGGTGAAACAGAAATTTGCTTCCTATAAAGAATTATTTTGAGACACTTGCTTGAGCACAGGTCTATGGGGAGGTTATAAATATGTCCTTATTGCAATATGTCCTTATTAGCAACTAGCTTTAAGAGCAGACTAAACATAGTTAATAAAAAAGTTATTCTGACATGGATGAAAAGTACATAAGATGTTGGATTATTGAATTAAGAAGAGAAAACGATAAAATCAATAGAGCACACTCACTTCAAATTAAATATTAATGAAGCAAGTAGAAGAATTCTCCCTATGTACATATGATATAACCTCTATGTATGAAAAGCTGTGAATATGAAAACTAACATAAAAATGAAAGAAAATATTTAAAATTTTTCAATTGTCTTCCAATTGTTTAAGTGGCTATTTCTGTAAACTAGCCATCTAAGAAATACACATAAGACATCAACTTATAATAACACATAAGAAATCAACTTATAATTTCATGGGGTTGAGAAAATGTGCACATGTGCACTTCAACTTTAAAATAATGATAAGGCTTCCAGGAAAGACTAGGAAAAGTGGGCATTGCTAAACCGCCAGGTACAAATAAAGCCTGATTTTTGTAGTACAATTTCAAATGACAATTCAGCATAATTATGTGAAATAATTTTTACCTTTCTAACAAAGAAAGTAGTCAAAGAATTGGCATAAAATATACATGCATCTTTGAATGTGTCTGCCAATGTTTTGCATGTGTCTTTGGTGTGTATTTTTGTGTTTATATGAAGCTTAAATTAAATACAGATAAGAGTGAAGAAGACCAGTAGGAGCTCAAACACACAGGTATCTTTTTTATGCAATAATTTCTTTTTTTTGCAGTAGTGTTATTTAATTTACAGAATATACTTATATTTTTACCAATTCTCTCACTAAAGTTTTTAATAAGAAAAAGAAAATCTATCATCAAACATTACATTCAATTAGCATGTTTCATTCTTTTTTAATTTTTTATTAATTTTATTGAGAAACAAATAGCAATAAGATCATTTCAAAACAGGTTAGTGGAACAGTTACAATAATTAGTACATTGCATATTGTTGTCTTCATAGTGGTTATTCATAGTACAAGATGCAGACATGATATCCTGTCCAAACACTATTAGTACAAATCTTCCTTCTCATTTAATTAAGAGAAAGTAGCTGTATATCTATCCTAACTATTTTTATACACAGATACAAAATGGTCCTTCATTCATATCCACTTTTTTGTTTTATTTTGTTTTGTTTTGTTAGAGATGAGTATTCCATTGCCATTTAAATATTGTAGGTGCATTAATTCACCAAAATAATCCAATATAGTCCAGTAATCCATAATAGTAGTGGGTTTTCTGTAGGACTGGCAATGTCAGAAGTTGTTGACTTGAACCTTTCACAGCTCAGCATACTAATATGGCTTTACTTTTTATACCTCATTATTACACTTTTCTGCTGGATGGTTAAAACCAAGATAAAGCAAGACCTGTATAATAAGAAATGTAACTTTTGTATCTGACAAGGTCAGTAAAATCCCCTCAGGATTTACTCTGAAATCCTGTACTGCAGCTTTTAGATCCTTTGTCAGTGTCAGCCACGTGGATGAGTCAGCCACGTGGATGAGTCACAGCCATTGCTTGACCAATTTACTCTCTGTGAAAGCCTGAGAGAATGTTTTCTCTCCATGTGACTCTCCTTAGGCACACTCTAAGACCTGGAATTAAATGAACTCTGTTTGCCAAAAACAAACAAGCTTCAGTGCTCTGCACAACCCTAAGACACTGGTGCAATCAAACACAAAAAACCTTATATTTTTTTGGTATCACGAATTGAACTCACAACCTTGCACTTGCCAGGCATGCACTTGTGCCACTCAGTCACTTTCCTTTAATTTTTTAAAACATATTGTTTAAATAATGGAAATCTTTATCCATACTAGTTAATAGAATAAGCTCAGATGCCCATTCGGACTATATTAATTCAAAGCAGATGCCTGTAATCCCACCATTGGGAGGCTGGGGCAAGAGAATCTCTGTGGGTTCAAGGCCAGCCTGGGCTACACAAATGGGTTCAAAGCTAAGCTGCACCGCATTGTAAACCTCTCAGATTAATTATTTAATTAAATTAAAATAAAAATAAGACAACACTGCACATATTACATATGAATATGCATAGGCCTCCTTGAATCGCAAATTGTGCTGCATGATTTGATCAACAGAATGTACAAGTTCATGCAGCTCTTGGGAAAATTGTGCCCAAAGGAGGGAGGGCAGTCTCTTAGAAGGGCACTCCTGGGCTCTTAGCATATTAACACAGGTAGAGAAATGGAATAAGACATGGGCATTCCTCACTGGATGCTAAATAGTAATATTTTCACTTGTTTATCAATTCCGTTTGAAATAATGATTGCAGGAGATTTTGTTGTATGAACTGTATGTCAGTGTGCTCCAAACTGTAAACTGTTGGTGACTTATGAACTTTTGGACAGATCCTACTAAACAAATTAAGTGGAAAGGAACTCTTCTACTTCTATAAAGATATATAAAATTTCTTAATATTTGCTGTTTCATCTAGAAGACTTTTGATTTTTTCACTTAAAAATTCAAAGCAGGAAAGTCATACAAGAAAGTCTTTAATTTCTGTGGGAATAATAAATGACCTCATATGAACGGGAGTTTTTCATTTTATTTTCTTTCAGTCATTTTTTTCTCTTAAAATAATCATGTGCAAAAGATTTTTTGGGACATGGATCTCACATCTGCCAATACATCTCTTTCATTTACAGTTTCTGGGATGTATTTAACCACTATCCAACCACAGAAAAGAAGGTATATTAATGTTATTCTGACACAATACAACTGGGAAGAAAAATAACACCTTTGGTAGAATTTTACCATGAACTGATTCCTTAATATATTCATAAAGTTTAAGTTGGAGTTCATGAGGATAGGCTGCAAGTAACAAGATTATCTTTTGATATTAAGAATAAAAATCAGTGGGTATTTTAGTAGTTATTGAGCCAAGTTTATTGGTTGCTCTGTCGATATGATTGCTGATTGTAGTCAAGATTGCCTCTCTGAGCAGTGCTATATTTTCTTCCTTAGAGTACTGCAAAAATTATCACTTCTTGCCTAATCTCAGCTTTTTCCAGTAATTTTGCTAAAACAGCAAAGAGCAGCCAAAACACATCATTACTCTAAATTTCTCTAACAAATTCTAGTAAAGCTACAGACGTGGCAAGCATATGGTCTGCCTTTGAAGTCATCAGAGGTGAGAGCAACACGAGCGTTTTGCCACAGCCTAACGTGCGACATCACCTTTCCAGGGAGCTCATGCACATTTCCTTCTCTCGTTGAGATAGTAATGCAGCACCACATTACTTGAGTTTCTTTTGTAGCCTATTCTGTTTTCTGAAGACCAAACTTTATGGTAGTTTATGTCTGAGTTAGCCTACTGCATTGACCACAATTTGGAATGAAGTGATGAGTTTTGCAATACACCTAAAGTTATACTTTTAGGTACAGGTTTTAAAAAACATTAAAAATGCAAATAATATACACTGTAAGATTTAAAACATGTATTTTCTGACTGTCTCTTACATACAGTATGAGGGTGGAGGGTGTTGTGTATCCCAAGTTCTATGAAGAAGCCAGGATACCTCTACTTTTGCTGCTGTTTTCTCGCCTCTGCTATTGCTGTTGGAATTAAGGACAAGTTCCCTCCAACAGTCATCATTATGAAATAACTAATCCAAGTGGAGAGACAGAAGCATGACTTGATCATCAAAACTGGCAACTCTGAAAGCCTGTTCAAGTTCCAAAGCTAGCCACTGGTTAACCTGTGATTAGGTTTAGGCATGCCATTTCTCTCTGACCACGCTTCTTTATTTCCTTGTTCCACAGTTGACCCCAAAGTTCCTCCTTCACGCCCGTCTTGCATACTGAATTCCATCTTAGGGTCAGCTTCCCAAGGAAGCCAAGAAACAAAAAATCATAAGGCATTTCACTCAATTAACACAAGTATAGATATGTCTTTCTATAATTTAGTTAGGTACTCAGGGTAATCATTACAAATCTTACACACGTGCTTCTTACCTGGTTCAAACTCAGAACCAGATGGAAACTTTTCCTCCACAAGACAGTTATGCACCATCCTTGTCTCCTAAATATGGTGTCAAATACATAACAAGCATGGAAAACATACATGGCTTTATGCATTCCACAGTATCTTCCAATGCTTTGTCAAAAATGTGCTTTTATATTTGCATCTAAAAGCTATCGCCTGATAGGAGTAAAAAGAAGGCTCCTTATCATATCATGCTAGATCCATGTGAGTTTAGTCTGCAAAGGTACTATCCCCTGATTCTGTGCTTCTGAGTCTGAGGTTTCAGCAAATGAAATGCAGTAATGCCAATACACTGAATACCCCTAAAGTTCTACCTGAGGAAGTGGCTGGTCAGCCTAGTTAACAACGCTTACAAGAGAAAAAAATGCAGAAACACAAAGGGATGTGAGGTCTATGAAGATTTCACAAGAACAGAAAGCCATTACCTGCTCCTTTTCCTTCTTAATAACCAAGGAGGAGGAGTTCTAGATGGGGCCTGTCATGGGACAGAGGAGTGACTTTTCCTGTGAAGTAGAGGACAGATGTTCCTCAAATAGTGTGACCCACAAAGGTGATAAATTCCTGCTGGTTGTAAGATAAGGCCTCCCTCTCAATAGCCTGTGCCATTTCTTCCCTGCCATTTCACGTTTTTCTTGAATCAAATGAAGGCCAAAATTTTAATACATTTCTACACTACATAAATTACCATAGTGTGTTTTGCTGTTTTGACCTTTTCAGCATTCCTTCTATAATTTGATTGGGCAGCTATTATACTTGCTTACTGTTTACAACATTTAACCTGAAAGGAAGAGAGATATTGAGCCAAACAAGCAAAACACTAAAATAACGCACAGACTTAATTAGAGGTATAATGTACTGCAAGTCAGGGGACCAAAATGCCAGTAAGCTTGAAATCGCCTTGTGAATTTCTTGATTGACAGAGGCAGCATGAGAAGTGAAAGTGGTAAGTAAAGTGAAGACAACTCAAACCAATTACTGGAACAATTTGAGAATCATTTACATTAAAAATTCCTCTAATATGGAAAGTGAAATGACACAAATGATTTTTAAAATAAATTCATAATTGAGGAAAGTGCACTGTGCCAAACTCACAATGAGAATTGCTTAGATAAATAAGATTTAGCAAAAGAAATCCATCAGGAGGCCTTTATTGCGTGCCTTAGAATGGACAACGCATTGGGTTAGGAATTGAGTACATTTAAGTATAATACAAGTTTCAAGCAGCTTACAAGCTCCACCTGTGGTTACAGCTAATAAAAGTGTACTGACACAAATCTGTATAACTGTGGGATTTTATTTTGAGGGCATTTGGAAACTTGAATGAAGATACAGAAGTGGTGGACTGTGGGATTGATTAAGGGCTGAACGTTGCCAGTCATGTGGTAGAATGGTTGAGGAATAATAGACCTGAGATTGCTTGTAAAATGTTTTTTTGTTTGTTTGTTTGTTTGTTTGTTTGTTTGTTTGTTTTAGTGAGTACTTGGAATATGATGAGTGGAATGTAGTATGTGAACAAGGAGAAGAAGGATACCATGGATAGTGAAGAGGATATACGGTGTTGAAAATTAAGAAACAGAGATGAACCAGGAAGTAAGAGCAGTAGAAATGGCATGAATATAGGACCCATGCTTCTGGTGTTGCGCCAAATGCAGAGCATTCAAAAATGCTAGAATGAACTGATTGTAACATTACAAGTACGACGATGAGCAGATGAGTACCCTGACCCGTTTTTTTCCCCAGCTAATTCCATGACCTTGGCCGAGTTATATAAGCCCTGCTTTGCCTTTACTTCCTTTTCTTCATCTTCAGAATAAAAAGGATACGCTAAATGAATCCTCCGTCCCACTAGAGTTCTAAAGATGTTTTATTTTCAGAAAGATTGCACAAAACATTCTATCTAGAAATATGAGAAGTTATTGTATATATCCCATCTGGCATACAGGAAGCATTTATATTTGTGTGAATTTTGGTTCAAATTATGTTTCTCTCTGAGAAAGTTATTATAAAGTCCTAGCCACCAAAATCTTAGAATATGACATTACTTGAAAATATGGTTATTACAGATATACTTCATTTGAGTTTTTAAGAGGAAGAAATACTTGAATACAGTGGGTGCTTTATCAATAAGATCAAGGTCCTTATAAAGCAATAGTATACAGTAGAGAGTCATAGAAAGAATGCCACATGACGACAGTTCCCAAGACAGGAGGGAGGTAGCCTCAAGTTGAGGAGCAAGAATGACTAACAGGAAGCCACTGAAAAGTGACAAAAGGCAAGAAAAGACTGCAGGACAGATTTTGTAGGAATGATGCTCTCCCTGGCACAGGTCCGGGACTTGTGGCCTCCAGAGTTGAAAGGAAAATAATTTGTACTGGTTTAGCCACCCACATGGCATTACTATTGTATGTTTTAGTGGATCCAAGGGTTTGAGCATTGGAGAATGATTTCATTAATGACAATTATTCTACGGACAGATGATGGGCACAAATGATTTTAGGATTCGGTTTTCAAAGACTGCACGTTAAATGGATTTCTTTTGCATCCAGTTAACAGTAAAGTTCACACTGCTATGAGAATCTAGTGCGGCTGCTCCTTCAACAGGACGCAGAGCTTAGGCTGAACTGAGAGACAATGGGCAGTTGTAGATACCAATGTGCTTCACTGGCTTTCCCTCTGCTTACTTCCAGATGTGGGGCTGGTTCAAGCAGACCATAGAACCCTTCTAGCAGGTGACCCTAGGACCAGGGAACTCTTCCCTAGAAAGTGAATACATACAGGATGCACATAGCTTTCCAAGCTCTGCTCTTTCTGTATAAAAATTCTGTGAAATAGTTATGAGGGATAATAAAGCTGTGGTCATCTGTAATTTTTTATGAGATGCAGGAATTAAATGAGCTTCAGTTCCCTAGAATGCATTTTTTTTGTATTTTTTTACAGGGACTATAGGGTCTCACTACACAGATTGACTTGTGGTGATTATCCTGTTTTTAGCCTCCCAAGAGCTGGAATTACAGGCATGCACCACCACTCCCAGTCTTAGAATGCAAATTTTGGATAGCGAAATTTATTTCTTCATTTTATTTTGTGAGTTAAATTACAGAACATATAGTATTGACTAGTATCTCAACATAATAGGCATTCAGAACCTTTTGCCATTGTTGTTTATTTTATTTGTGCCCAAATTTGAACTTCCAGTGAAGTTATCCCTCTCCCCATTAAGTTTTAAACCTAAGAAAAAAGGCCCTCCAGCTTCTCTTCATTATCAAGTTGACTTACAAATGGTAGACAATTGTTTCTTTCTTAGCATGCTAAATTCTAAGACTACTGATTCAAATATGACCTAATCCTTCTTCCGTTTGGTAAAATTCTTAGTTTGCTATAGTAGAAGTTGCCTCATTATATAGCACATCTGTCTCAGCAAATTGCTTAGAGAAAGGATATACAAATTTCACAAGACAGTCAGCGGGAGATTTCACGAGAGAGGATATTCTAATTCCTTTTCATTTCTAGATCCATGTGTCAGTCAGTGCATCCCCCTCCCACATCCCATTTCGAGGAGGACAGCGCATGTGAACTCTCCTATTTCCAAAGTGATCACAACAACATATTCCATAACATATGTTCTTCTACCATGTAAATCTGCCAGTCTCATAACAAGAGGTGGGGTCTAATGTCTCCACAACTTTAATATGGAGTATACCTGAGTAGCTTGAACTAAAATAGTATCCATGATAATATGCTGGGCCTGATCATAAGAAATCTTGTATGTCCACATGTTTCTTATATCATTTGTATGGAGATGTTCCTTTCAGGATTCAGCCATCAAACCAAACTACCTGAAGAGCACACATGAAGACACCGCAGCTGTCATTGCTCTGTGACTTTCTAGCATTAACTATCAGTCTTGTTATGTGATCTATTGGCCCTATCCAGCCTTCTGAAAACTCTGTACATTTCATTCTCTGCTGGATTTTTTACACAGCCAATAAAAATTACTTAATGAGGGCACCCTAGCTCAACAATAGCTGCCACCAGATAATGATAATTTCTTCAAGTCACTTAGTTTAGGGCTGATTTATTGTGCAGTAGTAGGTGACCAGAAGTTTAACCAAAATACTTCATTGTGTCAACCATAAGTTTATACCTTGCAGAGAATTCAATAGGCTGCTGCATCATTCTATGGAAATATCTCTTTTGGATAAGCAAAAACCATGACAGGATTGGAAACTTTCCATGGCCACATCCCATTACCGTGAGTCATTCCCATTGTGTGGCTCCCTTAATTAAAGGTAGTGCAATGAGTGGTAATTACATAGCTATACCAGGTGTTCTAAAGCCACCAAATGATGGCTATGGTAGAAATAAGAGACCAACCCACATATACCATATATGTCAGTTTTAGTGAAAAAAATTCTATTCCCTCCAGAATGAAAGTAAAGAGATATGATCTGCCTGTCACTGGACGGTTTCCCTGAGTAGTAGGGCCATCCATGTTCAAGAGCAACCTTTGAGAGGTACTTAGATTCTGCAGAAGCTAATTCTGTCTTTGCAATAGGAAACCCATATTTTTAGGCAAATACACAGGTAACGGCTATGTCACCACAGCTGTTGCACTCATCGGCTGATTTCCTAGGTAACTGGATGGACGAAAGGAAGAAATGTGCTCCCGTGCAGCCCACAGGTCACGCTACTACCCCGTCTCAGAAGGCCTGCTATGCTCAGGAAGTTGCAAGCAGAAATTAAAATGAGATCCACAAAGCCATAATGTGTACCTTTTCCCATATATTGATCCATGTAAGTTTTCTGTAGACTTCAGTGTCCCCAAGTTGTTTCTTCCCAGAAATTCTTTACTACCCAGAATCCCATATTTATATTTTAGTTGTATCATTCCGTGTAATGTGTACAAGTGAATATTTTGCTCAAGGCTTTGCACTCTGACATGATTTGATTTTAGCAACGAATTTCAAGGCAACCTGTGAGCATGGGTCTCCAGCAGTAATGGCCCTTTTATTGATAACACCAACATATTGTGGTGCTCCATCTGTGAGCCTTAGGTGTTTACTTCCTCTGTCAATTGGTCAGAACAGAGGTTCCATAAGGATGTCGCTGTGAGTTGAAGAATAAACACTGACTGAACAGAAGCCAGTGATGAGGGAGTCTGGGCCATCTGTTCATTTAATTTATTTGTGTTTTCTAGATCTGTTTCAGCCTCCTCCTAAATGTGTCACTTCAGTCAAGTATTCAGTTGCCATACCACCTGGGTAATATGACTAATTAAATTCAAGAAAATTTAGTTGATGCTAGAAAATTCTGGTTATATAGACTTTTGATGTTGCTTGTTCAGTAGTGAGATGAACTCAAGGGGTAAGATTAAAACAGTTTTTGGCACATGTAAGAAAAACAACAACAACAAAACTTTTCTTTCTACGGGAATATAACCTCACTCCAGGACCCTGTGGGATTATCTTATTCCTGGAGCTTCAGCACAGCAGCCTCGTATGACAGATTTCCTCAAGCACAATGCAGATCTGTGTGTACAGCACCACAACCACAGGGCAGCACGCACTGAAGACTGAGCCCCTGAATCTCGCCAAGGGCCAAGAGTGTGCAGTCTCCTAACCAATGATTTGCAGCTATTTTCTCACGTTTTGTAAACGCTTCGTCCATGATGTAAGAAGCCTTACGGAGCATGACTGCTCTTTCTCAGTGTTATACATTGAGATGAGCAACAGCTCGTCATTCACACAGAACAGTTTAAAATTCCCAGATTTTATGGGGCCGATGAGATAGCTCAGTGGTCTGAAGCACCTGCTTGGCAAGCTTAGGAGACCACAGTTTGATCCTTGGCTCTACATCCCTTTCCAGCCCCACTCTCAGGGTGGGCTGAGCTGGCAATAAATAAATAAATAAATAAATAAATAAATAAATAAATAAATAAATAAATAAATTCTCCAGATTTTTAAAACCCTGAAAACGTCAGGGCTCCAAAAGTCTCATCTTCTGGCAGTGCTTCCCTTCCATGACCTCTGTGGAGGCCATAGGACAGCTTTCAGGCCAGACATTTAGCATCTGTCACAGTTCAATCATATAATCAGAACTTTGGTCTGATTTGCAGCAGAATTTTATATGCAAGTAAAGAAAATAAGTCTCCTTAAAATCCACTACAGAGGCCCTTAGGCTTTGACAACCTACCTTACTTAAGCTGATAATTCATGTCTTACACAGTCTCTAAAGCCATAAAGTAACCACGCCACATCATTAAACATTTAATTATAATGGCCTTACACTGATCAAATGTATTTGCCTTACATGCCCACTGAAAATGTAACTGTGATATTATAACACCCCTGTTGCATAAAGAACAAGGATCTCTCTCACTTTCAGTGTTGTCTATGCTAAAATTGCAACTTCAAGCCACCTTGTCTGTCCTATCTTCAGTCATTTCAGGCAAAAATTCTCATGAAAATGTAGCTTACATTAAGAATTGCATGCAATGGGCCAGGAAGATAGCTCGACAGTCTAAGTGTCTGCCTGTCATGCTCAAAGACCCAGGTTCGAAACCATTCCAGGCACAGAAACCAGGAGTAATCCCAGTGCTGGGGAGGCCGAGACAGGAGGATCACTATGAGTCCAAGCTTCATAGTGAGACACTGTACTAAATAAATAAATAAATAAATTCTTTTTTTCTAAAAAGAATTGCATGCAAGTGTTTTACTGGTATACAAAAATCTAAGGTAGTAGGTGAGAAGTAAAAGTGAATGTACAGCAAGGATGGAGCAAAATAAAAGATTGGTTACCAGACTGGGTTTCCTGCTTGGGGTTGGATTTGGGACATACTGCAGCTTCTACTGCAGTTAGAATGTTGGAGCGTGGCTAGTCCTTAGCCCGAGAGACAGATAGACCTTTGTGCTTCTGAATGCAGCAGAGGAGCTGCCTGCGATCACGGCCCTCTTTGGCCTGCACAGCAGAGAAGCAAGAGTGTGTACAAACGGGATCTGATCACATAAATGATCAAGAACAAATGACACAAATTCTGAGCATTGTATAAATTATATCTTCATATTACATTTTGATTTTACCATTGGTTACTCTGATTATATTTGAAGTAATGATACCAATTAGTATTATTTTCTCCTACTAGCCAATATATAAGAAATTTACATGTACTTTCTTTAATGCTTTACTACAATAAGACATAGATTATCTCCAGGTTAGAGGTGCAGTAACTAAACCATAGATGAAATAATATGCATTAGCAGACAGTCACTCTTCGTGATTCTAACCTTGGTCTGTCTGAAACGAAACCCCATTTTTTTCCCACAGCAGCATGACAACTTGATATGAAGAAATTGCTTCTTATTCACTGTTCTGCAGTGTAAAATAATCATGAATATGTATTGTGTCCCTTTAAAACTTTATAGAATAAGTGTGGGATTAGTTATTACTGCTATTTTCCAAGTAAGAGATACTAAGCTCTAAGAGGTTAAACATCATTTCTAAGTTCACATTCCTGGGGAGCAAAAGATTAAAGAAACACTTATAACTGATCTGAAAATTCAGTAAGTCACCACAGTGACTCCAGGAAACAGAAGCATTGGTTAAAATATGGTATTACATTTTAGTAATACTTATTCCTAATTCTGCCAGCTAATTTTGTTATTTTTACTTTATTAAAAAGGAAGAGAAGCTCTGTGTAGAGACACCCTGGCAGATACTTCACTCAGACACCACTCGTACCAACAGAAAACCACAGAAAAATACAGTTAGACAGTCAGAATGTCTAAGAGAAGAAAGACGATCATTTTTTTCCACAATGATTAATACATCAATTTTCTCTTTCCACTGTAGTAGAAAGTTCTAGATTAAACAGGGTGTTCTGTGGCAATAAGAAAGGTGCTTCTGGGTTGTAGTGAGGCATTTAAGTATGAAAATGGGCCTGAAATGGCAGACAAATCTGGGAGTTAAACTGTGTAGTCCCTTCATAGTTACGAAGTCCAGAGAAAGTAAATTAGCCTTTCTGATCTCCACTTTCTAACACTAAAAAATGGAGACATTCAACTTGTGCGAATCAAAGGTAACATTTGCAGTGAGTTTAGTAGGTGCAGCATTCCAGATTTCTCTTTCTCACCTGGAAACTGCGTAGTTTAATTACACTATTTTAAATTCCTATTTATCATCAGTGCACTTCATAAAATACAAGGGCTTCATCCCATTCACCATCATTCCTTATACCATCCCCTGAAGTTAGGCACTAATAAGGTTAACTCTCAGTTGCTAACTAATTAATCTGAAATTGCTAAATACTCACATGAAGAAAATCCTTGTTTTCATCCTAAGTCACTCACTAAAAATGAAGAGCTGTTTAAGGTGCTGTGAAACATTGATTAATTATCTTTCAAAAATAAGAGTGTAGGGATATCTCAACTCTTTGCATGTCAATGGGAGAGTATTTAACTCAAATTACTAAGCTAAGTCATTTTGTGATTGAAGCTAGAACAACAGAAAAGCTCTTGACTATGAGAAAGGAGTAACAGGACACAGGAGGATGACCCTGTTCCCTGTTTCTGCGACAGCATGCGGAGTGTGGTGCTGAGACGTGAGCAAACAAAGGACATATGGGGAGAGGCAACAGCTGTCCCCATAAAGCTGGGGCCTCCTGCTGCCCTCCATCCTCCAGGCAGACACGGTGGCTGATGGCTGCCCACCGCGCGCCATACTTTATTGCTTCATTGACTGTGCTGTGAATGCTGACAACAGTTTACCAGCCATGAAAGAAATTATTTGATTTGCTCAAGTTCCTTTGCTACCATTTCAACGTCTTGCATGTCCTTGGTTAAACGGTGCCCTTGTAAAATTGCACAGAAAAAAAAAATAACAACAACAACCAAAAAATCCCCACAGTTTTCCCTTAAACCAAATAGATATAGTGCTGTGATGTGAAATTACTGGGAAAAAAAATGTGATTTGGGGAAATTACAGTTCCTTGTTTAGTATGTATCGTGCATGCCCTACAGCCTTCCCTAACCAGTTAGCTCCCAATTTCATTTAAATTGTAATGATTTCCTTTAAGGACAATTAAGTTGCCTAAGAGCAGAGCATGCATACTAATGTGGCAGAGGCAAGGCTCAGTGTAGAAAAGAGTAATAACTGTTTATTAATATGATAATTAAGTGTTAATGCTTAGCAACCTAATGATATCTGTTAAATAACTTACAATTTGGAGACAATTCCTAGTAAATCGGATTCTACTAAAAATAACAAAATGTAGTCCGTGTAAAAATAAATGATGCTAATCTGCCATTAAATCATATATATTTTCTGATTTGCATCTTATTAGAAAGAAGTCTCCCTATTTGTTCTTTTTGCCAAATACATGAAGCCAGTATAATTATCCATGTCCTTTTAAGCTTTTTATGCTTGTGAATGTTTATATATCTTCAAAGAGAAGAAGAAGTAAGAGAAACTGGAGAATAAGACGAATACTATTTTAGAATCTCTTTTTGAAGTGATCCTTTTGAAAATATGCATATTCTGGATTTTCAACAAGGTATCTAAACTGAGAAGATAACATATCCAACATATAGTATTCAAAATGCTAAGCTTTTCTACAAAGCGTAATTCTTTAGTCACATTTCCATAAATAATGAGTAGCTCCAGTTTCCACAATTTTATCTGATTTTTTCTTCAAAATGTACTTTAGAATGTTAAAATGTGTAAACCCAGTTATTGTTATTATTGTTAATAACATAAATTTATAAATCTGTATACTTGTACATGTCATTATTAATCCATTCTTAATTTAGCACAATTTTGTCCATGTTAAATGTTGTGACAATAAATAGATGTTCTTGGTGTTATCACAGAATGGGTAGCAAGAGATTTACACAAGGGTGAGATCACCCTTTTGCAAATTTAATGAATAAGCTTTTTGTGCATTGGTATGCTGTTTCCTTTTATAAGCTTCTAAAATACTTCCAACAGTATCTTATTAATTAAGTAAACTTTTTCTCTCAGATCTTCATGTTGAATATAACAATAGGAGGAAAATATCCTAACAGCCAGATTTCTAAAAGCTTTTTTTGTTGTTTTGTAGTCGCTTGGAAATCTCCACAGATCACTGTCTTATCACCTGCTCACCAACCTACTGGTCCTTGGAAGAAAAATAAAGTTGACTTATGTTCTCAGCAGATAGTGGTGCCTGCAAACATACCTGAAAATAAAGGAACCAAATGCTTTGTGACCTTTGTCAAGGCGAGATTCTTAGGCCTTTTGGACCTACATCAGACAACAATGACTATGAATTAGGTTAAATGGCAAGGAAATTAAAACACCAACTAATTTTGATGAGGGTTGGCTATGAGAGGAAGAAGAAATACATTGGATAAAAAGAGAAGATACAATTTGCTACTATTTTAAAGGTAGAGAATAGTTATGGTGACTATAATTAGTTGTTAAAAGGTTTGTCAGGAGAGTGGTTGAAGTTCAGCAGGAATAAAGAAATAATGAAATGAGAAGGTTCACTATGGTTAAAAGCTTTATACAATCCCAAGTATTTATAATTCAACATAACTCTCATCACAGTTAGAAGCAATTTTGTTCACAGAAATGGAAAAATAGTTCTAACATTCATATGTAACCACAAAAGACACAAGAGAGAATGTGATTTTTGAGACAGGAGCAAGGGAAAGGAAAGGAAAGAAACGGAACGGAATGGAAAGGAAAAAAAGAAAAGAAATGAAATGAAATGAAAAATAAGAAACAAAAGGATAAACTCCTGGAGCCTTTACAGTGTCAGATTTCAAAACATACAACAAAGCATGATTCCTGAATCAGCGTGCCAGTGGCAGAGACCCTGCAAAGCATAGACCAATGGAACAGAGAGAGCATGAGGAAACCCCCGTACTCCACATTCTTGTTTGCATCTTCAGTAGGTGGTGCTGTCACCTTAGACATGCATATGCAGAAGACTCAAAGCAGATGTCTTCATATATATGTAGTAGTTAGTACAGGGTCTACAGGGTCTCTTTACACAGCTCGGACTCAGTGATCCTCTTGCTTTTCAGAGTCCCAAGCACTGGGATTTCAGGCCCACACCACCACACCAACTTGTTGCAATCTCAGCGCGCCCCTGGGGTGGGGCCGCCAGGACACCCGGGATCGAATCCCTGTTATATTTTAAAATCAAAATAGATCAAAGATCTAAATATTAAATCTAAAACCATGCAATTGCAACCAGAAAGTATAGGAAGAAAAACTTCAAGGTATTGGCAAAGCAATGTAAGGGGTAAGACTCCGAGGCACAGGTGGCAAATGGTTTTTTTTTTTTAGACAAATAAGATGTCTCCCTTTTTAGTTGTTTGTACTTGTTCTCTTTTTAATTTCTTACACATTTCTTTCTTCTTTCAATTTTACGTGCATATATCTGGTAACATGAATAACTGGTTGAAAGATAACATTACGTATCACAACTAACACTGTGAAATTCATATTGCTTTGTTAAATGAAATTCTGTATCACCTGTAATTTTTTGTTTTAATTCTAATTTCTACTCTCTTTAAAAATTATATTAAACTGGGCCTTCTACGAAACAAATAAAATATTTAGTGGAATTGAGAAACAACTTCTATATTGGGAGAAAGTACTTGAGAACTATTCAAACAAGAAAGTCATATGCAGATTATATAAGCATTCAAAACTGAAGTTTTTTTTTTTTTTGAAAAAAATAACCCAATTCAAAAAGGGGCTAAAGAACAAGACAGTCATACCTCAAAAGAAGGCTTACAAATGGATAGCAGTTCATGAAAAAAATGTTCATTTCACTAAACATCAGTAAAATATAAACCTGAACTACAATGAGATATCACCTCATTCTGGCTTGAATGGCTGTCAACAAAAAGGCAAATAAAAGAAAATTGTGAAGAAGCAGAGAATAGGGAACTCTCATACACTGTTACTAGGAATGTCATTTACTCTAGTCATGGGAAAGAGTTTAGAGATTTCTTCAAAAATGACAGATAGATATAACCATAACTTGTTCCAGCACTTCCATTATTGCATGTGTCCAAAGTTGATGAATTCATTATTCCAAAAAGCTGTACACTCATGTATATTATAACTTGATTCACATTAGCTAAAACAGGAAATCAACTTCAATGACCTTCTGAAGGTGAATACAGAATCTTTAAAAACTGGTTCATTTTCACTTTCAAATAGTATCAAGAAATTTAAAAAATGAAATCATATTCCCTGTTGCAACATTGCTGGGATTGGAGATCATTATATTAAGTGCATAAAATCAGACACAGGAAGACCAATATCATACGCTTTGATTCATTTGTGAAAACTAAGAAGTCAGCTTCACAGAGGAAGTGAGTGAAGAGATCAGAGGCTAGTGAAGATGAAGAAGGGGAGATTGAAGTATAGATAGAAAGGACTTCAAAAAGATGTATAAGTAATAAAATTATAGGGTCTTCTTTTGCACAGTAGAATAACTACTGGAAAAAGCTAGCAACGTATTTCAAAATAAAGAGTAAGAATTTTTCAATATACAACAATAACTTATGGCTAAAGACACAGAAATGCTTATTATATCAATTTGATATTACTCTCTATTCATGAATTGCCATAATACATCACACAAAGAAGATAGATATGTTCCAATCAAATAAGAAGAAATGGAGAAAGAAATGATTAAATAAAGTCTCAAAGAAGGAGATGGGACTTGGAGCACAACAGTAGACATAGATCTTGAATCCTAGATGACCACCTCTGTCTCTGAAACAGAAAAAAAGGGAGGCAGTGAATTATATTAGTAAATATGAAAAAGAAATCTCACAATTCTTCAAATTTCTCAAGGAAATTTAATAAACCTTGTAATCTAACCTTTACTATAAGCAGTTTTATGTTCCGTGTATTTTTCAACAAAATATTAAGCAACAGAGTTTTCAAAATACAGACTCACAAGCCCAGCTGTCATTATATTCCTTTAGTCTGCAGACCTCTCAACCTTGAAGGTTGAAGCAGTCTAGTTAGTCTTTCCTGTTTCCAACTTCTGGCCCTAGTTATTGTCTCGGGCCTTTCTTTGGACCTCTAGAGTAGTAGGGAATTCTTCCCTATTTGGCCCCAGGTTCATCCCTTTGGCTTCCAGTGTAAACTATACTGACATACTGTCTACCTCTCTTCAAACTTGCCTGATAGTTGTAATATAACTAGAGAAAGTTTCTGTATTTTTGCTAACATTTCTTTTTAGGAAGGGGCATGAGTCCTTCTCCCTCTATTATAGCATGCTAGACACTTTGCTTCTCTTTTTCTGTCTGACTTTGGTTATTCATACCTTATCTTTTATAAAATATAATAAAGAATTCAGGTAGGAAAATTGGTTTTGCTGTAAATTCTAGCTAGCTCTTTATGTTGAAAAGTTTGGAATTTTCATTAATATTCTGAAAGTTTTGAAGTCATTTGTTATTCAACATATGTCTCCTGAGCAACAAGTGAAGAAATAAAGTTCTCTAGGAACAGAGAATAATAGTTTGATTAAGCTTGATATTAAATAACTTCTTATTTGATTTCATGGCTGAATAGAATAGAATTTGTGTGTAATGTCTAGCAATGTGAAAACAGTAAAAATAACAAACTCCTGGAAATATACTTTCAAGAAAAATTATGGAAGGGATTTTTTAGCTTTCAGTTTAGAGAATGATAGAAAATTTGTCAATCTGAGATGACATAATGCACATCACCAAAATTTCCATCTGAGTTTATAGGTCATAATGCTATGTCAAGGGTTTGGGGTTAGATATATGGATATTCAACAAATGAGCTAATTAAAGGATTCCAAGTGAGAACAAGAAACTTACCCTATAGTTCCAAACATTTTTGTTATAGTTATTGCATTATTCCATAATCATATTTCCTAAGATGAATTTTAAGAAACAGTATGAACTACCTAAGTGAGTGAGTTAAACGAACTATTTAAAGTGAACCAGATTGTAAAGACATAAGACACTAAATCAAAGAGCTTTATGCTGGCAGAATCAACATGGACACTTGATTTTTAAAAGGAAATAAAGATATTAAGTTATTGATTTCAGACACCAAATAAAGCCCAGGTATTTGTACTCACTCTTCAAGTGTAATAGAAATTATCATGATAATTTCTGATAAATTGTATAATAGGGCTAGAAATAAGTCAGTGCTTTCAGGAGAACAGAACTTGGATTGATTTGGGGAACAGAGAAATTAAATGGAACTGATTTAAGGGAAAAGCCAATCTGTTTCATTCAACAAAGAATTACATCCATCAAAAGACAAACACAAATAGGAGGGTTTCCCCTACCCCTCCAAAATTACCAGTGTTAATTTTCATCTGACATGGGAGCATATGCTTATCTATGTATCTCTGTGTGTGTCTTTTTATGCTAATTATAATTTCCATTCTTAGGAGATACTTGTTGAATCAATGACAACTCCAAGTAGAGGATCCAGTTCAAAAAGTACAATGAAATACAAGCTTATTGTATCTAGATATCTCCCCAGAGCCTCAAAAGGTCAGAAGAGTTTGTGTTTATGGTATGTGATGCTGAGATTAAGGATGTGATGCTTGGCTTGGTTCATGGTACAGTGGTAGGAAGAAGGGTGTCCCACCCTAGGTGTGAGTAAAAATCCACTGGAGAGAATATAGAGGACAGAGAGAGGGCTGAGGTTGTCCCTTGCTACTTGTCGGGTGCTTCTTCACCACTCCGCTGCCTCCTGCCCGCCATGAACAGTTCCTCCTGTGCGATGCCTCCCTCTTACACCAACCTGCCTTAGAACCAGCAAACTGTGGACTAAAACCTCTACAGATTGTGAGCTACAATAAATCTTTCCTTCTTTAATTTGGAGTATTGATTGTTTTGTTTCAGGAGTGAGAAAAATCACAGACACTTGTGACTAGTTTAATAAATACAAAATAGGGGAAGAAGGGCTTTCGGTAAGCAGTACTTATTTCAGTAAGCAGAAGTCTTTATATTTGTTCCTGTTCTGTGTGGTACACGTAACTGCATTTAGACTGAGAGACATTCTAACAGTCCCATAGACAGGAGATGAAGGAATATAGAGTTCTGGAATGGTACACAGAAGTTAGATCAAAGACTAATGGAATCCCTTAGCACCGCGCGCAATATCCACACCTGGATATCACATTCAAAAATAAAATTTGACCACCATCTTCTATCTTCAGAAGTAAGTAACCAACATGAGGGCTCCCTGGTATGATTTTTAGTGCAGAAGAGAATTCAGTGAGAAGTGTATTAGTCCATTTTCTTATTGCCAGGACCAAATACCTGACATTCACAAGTGAAAGGACAAGAGATTTTACTTTGCCCATGATTTCAGGGGATTCAGTGTGTAGTCTGCTGGTAGCAGGAGCATCATGGTAGAAGAGCATGATGGAGCAAAGATGCTGAGGCCACGGGGCCTGTAGAGCAGAACACAGGAGCAGAAACAGAAAGGAAAGGTTGAGGATCCAATTACAGAGCCCACAGTCACACCCCCATGGCCCACTGACACAGCCAGAAGTACTCAGCTCCCAAGCCACTTGAGTTTACAGTTAAGTTTAACCATGATAAGCAACCACAATGTTCACAGTGTTGCCCAGGTCCTTGGTTGCCCAGAACAAGGCAAAACTCAATATAATGTCATATTGCAAAGTCAAAAATATAAGTCTTTGAAGCAATTAAATTTACAGATTAACCCAAAAAGGTCAAATAAAACAAAACTCTTAACCATTTAGAAATTTAATAGGCCTTTTTAATATATCAGGATTAAAAATATTTAAAAATTAAATTATAGAAGTTCGCTGGGAGGGGACAACAGCAGAAATGAGAGACAATGTATCTCACAAACACAGACAGGCATTGTTCTATAAGTCAGCCGCTAGCGTGCAGCATCAGAGTAGAAAGCATAGCTCAAAGCCAGAAGATTAAATCAACGTCTGTAAGGCGAACCCATGCACTGCGTGTGCCACTATCCTAGCAGTGTGCACAGACAGAAGCACACACATACAGAGAACATTTGTGGCACAAGGAAAAGTATCTCCTATTTAAAGAAAGTGAAATATTAAATAAATTGAAATAATATCAAAGGCCTCTGATGGAGCACTGGAACTTGAGGAAAAAGCTCTGTGATCTGAGGTTTCAAGTGTCATTACCATTTGTCTGTTCACCCTAAAGCAAGAACTGCAGGTCAACCTCAACTTTTCCCTACATGGATCACCCCTGAAATCTTACCAGTCAGGGAAGGGAAGAAAGTAACTTCATGCAATGGGTTTGCTTAGTGCACTCAAAGCCAAAAGCACAACCAGAAGATAAAATAGTGGAAAAGAATTTTTACCCTTACCAGGTAAGAACAACACTATGGCTATTTTCAAACCAATATTCTCCCTTAGGAAGAGTAGCATGGGAATTTTTTTATACGTATTTATTTAGGAAAATGCTTTAGGGGATAGGAGTAGTTCTGAGCAAGTTCACGTGAAGGTCATAGCTTAAGAATGAAAGATGGTGAAGTTTCTATCAGGTTCAGTTCATGCGTACAGGCCACTTACTTGAAATGAGTAATGTTAGGACTTGTATCTTTATCCCTGCCCCCTCCCAAGGTCACAGGGTCATAGGTAGAACTTTTTCAGAGATGGCTAAATCTAGAGTGTGTTACAAATTACCATCTGCAGTGCAGTAGCTTAGTTCACAGGTATCAGTATATATAGTTAGTCTGGGTGAAAATCTTTCCAATTAACTGCTAGATTCAAAAATCTTCTGTACTGCAGATGGTAATTTGTAATAGTAGTTTCATGCTTGGAGTGCCTGTCATTCTGGTCTTCTGAATATGGGCTGCTTGTCATGACATGCCAGTTGCCTCTATGATGTCTCTTGGGTTGATGGTTGTTCAAAAAGAAAGGGGTGGTGAATGAAAACAAAAGACAGGAAAAGGAATATTGTGGGACTGTCCTGCTTTAAGGTTGTATATGGTGAGATTTTTGGACTTATGTGTAAACATAAGAAGTATATAATTCTTTATGCCTATTTTTAAAATATATTCTAATTTTTAAATGTTTTCTGTCATATTCTGTAGGGACTCAAAGTTCAACATATCAATACTTGATGAAAAATACCTGTTCCATATTATGCCTAAGATGTTTGATATGCAGACAGTGAGGTTAAGCTTAACAGCCTAAGTTGTATGGTAATAACAATAAGCTTGTCTTCTGGAGGGTTAACAACCTAAGTTTGCAGACCAAAATTAGAGAAAAAGGAGGGTTGCAAGGAAAGCCAACATTTTGGCCCTAGTCTTCTGAGGTCAATTAAGACTCAGGACATATGAGAACTTGTACTGTAATGTCATATAACTTGGTAGTGTACCAAATTTTCTGATCAAGGAGATTATAGGGCCAAAGAGGAAAGTGATCGATGATGTAGAGTGTGCCTAAGGAGAGTCACATGGAGAGAAAATACTCTCTCAAGCTTTCACAGGAAGCACATTGGCCAAGCAATGGCTGTGACTCATCCACATGGCTGACACTGACAAAGGTTCTACAATCTGAGGTACAGGATCTCAGGATAAATCATGAGGGGATTTTACTGACCTTATCAGACCCAAAAGCTACAACTCTTGTTGCATAGGTCCTGCTTTACCTTGGTCTTAACCATCCAGCAGAAAAGTATGAAAATGAAATATAAGAAGTAAAGCCATGCTGTTTTTGTTCAGCTGTAGGGGACTCAGATCAACAATTTCTGACATTGCCAGTTAAACAGAAGACCCAATACTATTATGGGCTACTGGGCTCTTAAAATATTTTGCTGAGTTTACACACCTATAATATTCAAAGAACGGAACTTAACAACAAAAAAAAAAACGTATACAGAGGAATATCCATTTTGTATCTGTGTATTCAAAGCAGTTAGGATAGATATATAGTTACATTATCTTAATGAATAGAGGGATTTGTTCTAATGGTGTTTGTAAATAGGATATCATGTCTGCATCTTGTACAGCAATTAACCACTAGGAAGAATGTATGCAATGTGTTAATTATTGAAACTGTCCTACCAAATTGATTTCAAACTGTCTCATTGCTATTTGTTTATCAATAAAATTATGGGGAAAAAATAAATCTAGAGTGTGTGACTGACTAATCCCAATGCAGTGCTGGGATTAAGGGTGGTAGGGTTAAGGGTGGGTGATTACTAAACAGTCCACTGATTCGTTTGGCGCTGGCCCACTCCTAGGTACTTGGGTACAATTTAAAGGATGGGAAGAGCCTTGTCTCTGCCTGGTCCTTCCTTGCTTTTGCTTTCTGCAACTGGCAGTAAGTGGCTTCTCCTCTGCATTGCCCCTCTGCCAAGCCATCCTGCCTTGGAGCCAGCTGATTACAGTCTGAAACCTCTACACACTGGGAGATAAATAAACCTTTCTCCAGTTAGCTTTGGGTGTCAGTTATTGTGTCTCAACAACAAGAAATATCTGAGATAGGTGAGATGGAGAACACAAATGCTTCTGGACAATTACTGGGGCTCATGAAGATGAGGACTTGAATGTTTCTGGGCATGCTCAGGTCGCATGCTCAGTTCGGTGTTATAACAAGCCAAATCATTTCACAAGTTCTGAAGGAATGAATGAGAATAGATTGGCATCTTTGGTGGTGTTTTATAGTTTCTTTTAAAAAATCTTAGTTGAAACAAAAAAAAGCATGTTACTGCCTGGGTTTGCCTCAAAGATACCTGCCTCAGTCAGTTGTTAATAAATTCATCATGTACAACAGAAGAAGAAACATACATAACCTTCTCAGTACTTAATTATTAAATGAAAGCCAAAGATTATCAGACACCTGTATAGAGATCACCAGTGGCAAGAACAATAACAAGATCAATGAAACAAAAGCAAATTTCCAGCAAAATCTATATTTCATAAAAGGATACGAAAAATAGGTAGAAATAGAAAAACAATTCCAATTTAACACAAAAATAAAATGACAAGAGAGAACAAGGAATAGTATGAGAACAACTGTATGAGAATAGAATTTTTGGGGGAAAAATACGATACATTGGTTAGTTTGGTCATTCACCAACTATTTATGAGATGGCTGTTGTGTTTCAGTGAGGCAGACACTTCCTTTCCATCCTCTCCTACATTTGAAAGTTGGTTGGTTCAAATGATTGCTGAACATTTAGGCTTAAAATGCTATTATCACCAAACGCACAGGGCACGCCTGAAATACCTGCTACACTGGAGCCGAGCTCAGGGGGGAGTTATAGGACTTGGTACAGAGTGAGGAACACCCTAATCTCAAAAATAAATAAAATAGGGTGGGCCGAATAGCTCAGTGGATTAACACGCCTGTTTAGACAGACGCAGGGTCCTGGGGTTGATCTGCTGTGCCGGCCCTGCCCCCGCAGGGTGCTGAGAGGGTGGCTGAGACTGGGCGTGGTGGTGCACGCTTGTAATCCCAGGGCTTGGGAGCGTGTAAACAGGAGGATCACTACAGTACGGCATACCTAGTGAAACTCCGTATACCCTGTAGACCCTGTACTAAATTAAAAAAATAATTAGTTAATTAATTAAAAGAAAACAAATTAGTGATGTAGCTAGGGGGCAGTATCCTTGAGTTCAAATTCCAATACTGTGTTGGAAAGATGACTATTATTAATGAGAAATGAAAAATAATGTCTAAGACATTCGTTAATGTTCAAATGATAAAAATCATGATTTTAGGTGAGAAATTCTCAGCACTGGAGAAAGTAGGGTAAAATTTCAAGGTAAATGATAGAAATTAAAAAAAAAAAGGAAAGATTCCAGACGCTGGAGAAACCTACCCAAGTGCAATAACCTGTGATACAGCTGTGAATGATGAAGCAAAGGCTTGCGAGAGAGTTCTCTCTCCTAAGCAGTTTTACTGGCAGCCCAGCAGTGAGTGCCCAGGGTGAAGACATCTAAAATCTCCTGCTCCAAGCAGGAACACAGGAAGGGAAGAGCGAGGGTAGGCACAAGAACAGGCACTCAGGATGTCCACTTGGAGGAATGAAAGCGCTTCAGCTCCAGGAGCAGAGAAGCGTCCTGGCGCGCTGGCAGGGTGCTCTTTTGGCGTGGTGAACAGACTGTTTCTGCGCTTCTGCTCCCTGAATTCAAAACACAAGCTCTCAAAGTAAAAGGTGTGATCAGGGTGCGTTTAGCTCATTTACCTTAGCTTTTTGACTCAATCTTTTCTGTAAAATAGAGACACCAGTACTCACGATGGAGTGCTGCTGTGAATTTGTGCTGAGTAGCCTTGTGAAGAATGCACGTACTATATTTAAAAGGCAATGGAATACCCATCTCTGACAAAACTCTACAACAAAAACAGGGGATACAAATGAAGGATCATTTTGTATCTGTATATACAAAATAGTTAGGATAGATAAACAGCTACTTTCTCTTAACTCAATGAGAAGAAAGATTTGTAAAAATAGTGTTTGGACAGGATATCATGTCTGCATCTTATACTCTGAATAACCACTACGAAGACAATAATATGCAATTAATTATTGTAACTGTCCTACTAACCTGTTTTGAAATTGTCATTGCTATTTGTTTTTCAATAAAATTAATAAAAAAAGAAAGAACGTTGGCCACCTCACACAGGGAGGTCACTAAAGAGAGCTAACTCTTGATGGTGGTGTCTCTTAGTAACCCATAATACTATTTTTATGCTTTTTTCTGTACAAATATTTGTTATGTTGTCTTTTTTCCTGAAAATATTAAAAATACTAATATGATATTTTAGTGGTGGTAGCTGAATGTTCTTTTTCTAGTCAGTTATTGAAACAAATACAATATTTGGAACAAAAGGTCTAAAATAATGCATAATACTAATTAATGAAGCATTTTTTCTTTATCAACAAGAGAATGTGCAAGATTATATTTGACAAAATTTAGTAGGTACAAGAACACCAGGAAGGATAGTAAAATCATGAGGCTGCTTTCCTCCAGTTTTCAATTGGGGCCCTAGAATATGCATCCCCCACAGTTTCCTAATAATACTTGGGGAATCGGTCCTTGCATATAAATTGTTGAGGAATTAAAATATCTTCGCCTGTCTCTGAGTCAGCTATTTCTGGTTGAACCATTTATTATGTCTTAAACTATTAATAGAGTTTAATATCCCTATCTTTACTCTTACTTTAATTCAAAAGGAAGAGAGTTCTGCTGTAGGGAAGTCAATTAAACCACTCATTACTATAAATATGATGAAGGTCGAAAATTTTATATTACCATAATTCCTGAGAGGTACTTGCAGGCAGATTTAAGAGAAAGCTTAGTGGAATATTTATGCTGCATCCAACTTCACAGGTGTAAACTGGAAGTAAATATACACTTGGGGAATTTGATTAGTGCCAACTTTGTGATGTGATGTCTCAACACAAGAAAATGATCTCGAATAAATTAAGTCCAGAAAACAAAGAAGTGAACACCGTGAGCCTGCCAATCAGGTTCATGTTAGGGGAGCTATAAAAGCGAAGTCATTCACTTTGGCATTCACTTGCTTGTTTTTCCATCCAAAAGCCGTTAACTCATTTGTTAATGTGATAAATACCAACAGGAGTCCCTACCATGGGTTAAAAAGGTTAACTTATTCTATTCTTGACAAAGGCTTTTAGTGACAACATAGATTTCAATTTTCTCATGAACTGAGAGAATAGCATAGCTACTGAAAGGCAAACTCAGTCTGATGGTTCCTTTTAAAACCTTTTTTAAGTTGTCTTTGAACCTCTGTCCTCAGGGAAGCAGGCAAGTTGCCTGGTTCTAGAGCTTTGCACTTATGAACCTCAGCCAGTTACACACAGATTATCAATTCATAACAACACAGAGCCGCACAAGTGACTTCATTCTAATCTGTGGTTTGATTTGCTTATCAAAGGATTCACTGCTTATAAAGCCTCAGGACTCTTTCAGTTCTCCACAGGCTGTCTTGGAGTGGCCTCCAGGAAAAAGTCTTCTCAAACACGTCCATTATAATTACTTACCAAAAGGGGAAAAAAAAAAAAAAAACATTTCGAAGCAGTTTGACATAGTAAAGAAAAAAGAAAAAAAAAATCATTATCTTTTTTTCAGAATAAGCATGCCTCGAATTATTAAAGTAAAAATTAACTATGGAAAAATATATCTACTAAGCTAACACTAGGTAATATATAAAGTAAAATTGTGTGTGATTGGTAAGCTTGCTCTATTAATACACTGGAGAAGACATAAGATTCAGATTGTTAAAAATTATTTAACTGCATTAAATGTAAATATGTGAACATGTCTTTTAAAAATTCAATGCCAGGCCTCTCTGTCAGAAATACTTCTCCATTATTTCTGTAGGAAAATCCAGTTTGATTTATATCATCTTGACTTAAAATATCTTTTATGGGTCTGTAACCTGCCTTATGTCAAGAGCACTTTTGTTTCACTTTCTTTTTTTTTGGAGGAAACTTAACTCAACAGTTTTTAAGTATATCAACTTTATAAGAACTGTATCATTTGAGGAAAACTGGAAGGGAAATTTAAAGTGACCTAAAAGGTTACAGTGACACTCCGAGTACAGTGTAGTAAGACCAGTGGAAAGAAAGAAATAAAACTGATGAGATATATAGATAGTAATCTGTTAATGGAAAAATAAATAAGTTTGAGAAGATGCAGGAGAGATAATGACAAACACAGTGAATGAGATCTCACAGAAAGAAAGTCATTTTAGTGACAAGTTTATTTGGTAATTAGAAATTCTGACATGAGAAAAGCAATCAGATAGAAACAAAAAAAGTGCTGACAGCTGGATGGTTATGTGGTCTCTAAAAGGTCACCTTCTTGATTATAAATAGTCTACACCACTACCCTTATACATGGAGTCTCAGATTAAAATCCAAAAAATAAAAGTCATGGAAAGAATTAATGTGAAGGAGGCAAGATTTTTAGATACCAAGTAGGTGAAAACTGTTTCAAAACTAAAAATTTCCCAAGGCAACAGTAAACGAAACAGTATAATATAAAATAGTACGATGTGCTTGGCATTTTAAAGAACTGTACAGCATTGTCAATCCCATATTATAATTATTTAGTAGATCCTTGCATCTACCAAATAAGAAAAATGAAAATGAAATGATTGTTTACTATGAAAATTAGTAAGGTTGCTATTCAGAGATTAAATATTCAGACTTTATATTTTCTCTGTAAATTCCTAGCTGCCAGGCACACTAAAATGTCTTCTTCCTTTCAAAAATCATTTCTTCTCTTGTCCCCTTCCCCCTTTGCAGCTTGTGAGTGCATGTTTGCACTATGCAATGTCGCTGTTCCTTATGTGGAGCTGTCACAGGCACATAGCACATCCTGACTCCTCTTTTAATCCCCTACCTTGCATGCCTGATGCCCACCCACTCTGGGAAATCCTTGCAGTACATTATGGCTGCATCCCTTGGGTGGAGTTGGTACTTGCACAGCATGGCTTAATTCTTTTCTTTGTCTTACATCCCTTTCCTCCTTCCTCTCTAGCTCCATCTCTCAATCCCCTTCCTTTGGAGAATGATCTGACTCTCTACTTCCGATTATCTATCTTTGATCTCTTACACTTTCCTCCCAGCAGAGAAAAATTAAATGGTCCTGGCATTACTCAGATACGTGGTTAAGAAAAGGGCTCCACACTAGAGCTGTGCTGTCTCTGAGCCAGGTTCATCTATACACTATTATTCCCTCTGGATTGTGAGGTGGGAAATGTTTTCTCCTTTATTTTCACTGAACTTTCTGCTGGGGGTTGGGACTACTAAGAAGTCATTTCCTTCTTCCAACCTGCTGAAATAATTCAGAGGGAAAACTGTAGTGTGAAAAGTGCTAGGCAAAGCACTGCAGTGTGAACACAAGCGAGCCTCTTCCATAGACCTGGGAAGGCTCATTGGAGCATAAACATAGGTGTGTAAAGCTGAGCCTAGATAAAGATGAAAAGAAATTTCCGCTGAGGAATGTAGCAAGATTGGTGCATTCATTGAGGTAGAAGGTAAAAGTGAGGAGTGAAATAAGCAGACGGGAGGGCTTCTCCCAATTAATGGACTCCTACATTGACCAGTGTTCATTTCAAGTGTGAGAGGATCTAAATTTTAGCTGGGCTAACATCTTTAATTCTTCATCGTTACGTCCTAGAGGTAGTACAGCTCAGGACCTCTCTTGCTTGAATCTGTTTTTGCTTGTTTCTTTGTTTTCTGTTCGTTCACAAAAGTGTACCATGTAGTTTAAGGACATCCCAGTTTTGGCCACTGGTTCCGAAAGACAACAGAAATAGATGAGGCACTTACAATGAGATGTATAGATAGTAATCCATTAATGGAAAAATAAGTCTGAGAAGATGTAGGCAAGTTGATGACAAATAGAATGAATGAGATCTTACAGAGAGAAAGCCATTTTAATGACAAGTTCACTTGGTAATTAGAAATTCTGACACAGAAAAAAACAGTCAGATCTAAACACAGAGGTAGGGGGAGAGTACAAGTACTTTCTTCTATTTGTTTTCACAAACCCATCTTTAAAGTCTACTTACATACATTTACACACATAGCTATATCTGTGACAACTTGGTCAAAAGTCTCTCATTCCCAGCACTTATTTGTAAGACAATTAGCACTTGTGGTCTTTGTCCTGTGTGCTTATACTCCAAACTAAAATATAGGCCTCTACTTCTGTACTAGGAAAGAAAAGAACATACAGTGGAGACAAGTTGTGGGCCTCCTACTGTCACCAGGAACTTAACACCGAGACATTGCTGGAGGAGTAATGTGCATATACGCAATCATTCCCCCGTAGTTGACAATTTCCAAATTTCTAACAAATGTGTTTACCTTTTCTAAGAATGACTGATGCTAAAATATTCTTCACAGCTTCTTCATTGTTTCTTTTTTTTTTGCTTCTTCTGTCACCTTTGAGGGACAGGAGTGCTCTGCTTCGTAGTCTGGTCAGCTTTCTTCAGGTGATGTCATTATGTTTATTCAGGATACTTTCTAGTCTCATCTACCAGAGCATTTGCTCATTATAGCTTTTCGAGGAAAGATGTATTGATACAGTCTATTTGTGTATATTCTCTTCTCATTCCAACAGTGGTGAAAAGTCTAAGAAGAGCCATTATATATTATTAGCATATCGGTTGCCATTGAATTTTTGTAAAGTGCAGTTTTACTCTCCTTAGTAAATCAGAAGCTCTTATACCATATGTCTGTGTATTTTTTAAATTTTCTCAACCACACTACTGAGGCATGCTCACATACAAAAAGTTGTTCATACTAAATTTATACCATTTGATGAAGAAGAATGTAAGTATATATTTATTCCGTAAGTCTATATAACATCTTTAAAGGTTTTCTACTTCCTTTTCATTACTAGTATGCATGATAAAAGTGCTAGAAGAAAGATGCACCTTTTAACTGCATTTTAAAATACTCAAATATTGTATTTATAGTATCCTTATAGAGACTCTCTCTGTGCCTCTCAGTCTTTATAACTGAAGCTTTGTGCTCTTTCATTGATACTCTCGTGCATTCCAGTGCCTGACAACTACCATTCTCCTTTCTGCTGTCTGCTTGCTTGTTTTAGCCTTGTCGTGTAAATGGCATTATAACATTATTTTTAACTTTGAGGCACCTCAGTAAGGATTTCCATAATGGGTGAACCAATCACTCTCTTGCAGGATATAAGATTTCCTTTTTTAAAAATATACTTATAACCATTTCATATATTATTTTTTAATGTTTTACTTTTGGGGTGTGTGTGTGTGTGTGTGTGTGTGTGTGTGTGTAACTGAACTCAAAACCTAGCACTTTCCAGACAAGCATTATATTTCTGGGTACATCCCTGGCCCCTTCTTAGTTTTTGTAATAGCCAAACAAAAAAAAATCATGTATAGTGATATACCAATGTGGTTTTGATTTAATTTTGTTTTTCTGGAAATTATGAGTAACTTTTCATATATACCAATTGGTTAGTTGAATTTTGTCTTTGGATAAATATTTATTTGGTGCTTTGATCATTTTTAAATCAAATTCTTATTTTTTGTATGAGGTAGTTTTAGGAGTTCCTGATTTATTTTGGACATTAACACTTGATTAGAGTTATGGAATGCAATTATTCAGTTCTATAGATTATCATTACATTTTATCAATTTTTTCCTTCGCTATGAGATTTTTAGTTAGATAAAATTCCTTTATTGCCTATCTTTGTGGTGTCAAATCCAAAAATGTATTGCCAAGTCCAATTCAAAATGTTTTTACTATGTTTTCTTTTATTTACTTTCAAGTTTTTATCATTGTTTTAAAATTCATTTGAATTCATTTGATCAGTTTAGTTTTTTGGGGGGTGGTTTTCTATAAATCATAAGGTAGGGGTCTATTTTCATTCTTTTCTCAAGAGAAATTTAGTTTTTCGAACATCAAATGATTTTTATTGTATTGTACTGTGTTGTATTTTTAGGGAAGAGTGTACAGGGTGTTCAGGGTCTCACTACTAGAATGGACATGCAGTGATCTGCCTGTTTACAGCCTCCCAAAAGCTGGGATTACAGGTGCATGCCACCACACCCAGTCTTAATTGCTGTCTCAATGCACCCAGGGACGGGGCTAGAAGGGTGTAGGGATCAAATGCCCAGCCCCTCTGCCCCTGCTTGCAGGCACTTTAATCTGCTGAGCTATTTGCCTGGCCCTAAATAAATCTTATTTGTCTGTTTGTTTATTTATTTATTTATTTTGTGGTACTGGGGAATCAAACTAGGGACCTTGCACTTGCCAGGCAGGCACATATGCCACTGAGCTGTCTCCCCAGCTCTCAAATGTTAAAGAAACTATCATTTTCCTATTTTCTACTTTTGAATCTATTTTTGAAGATAAGTCAGACATACATTCGTGAATTTATTTCTGGAATCTCTTTTCTGTTTCAATGGTATATAAATGCTTTTATGTCAGTCCATACTCTTTAAATTATGTAGCTTTGTATTGTATTTTGAAATCACACAGTGGAAATCTCTATCTTCATTGTTCTCATTTAAATTTGTTTTTTCTACTTGAGATTTTTGGGGCTGCTATTAGGGTTTTTTTCTTTCTGTGAAAAACAAATTTGACATTATAATTATACTGAATCTAGAGAACATTTTTGATAATATTAGTATTTTCTCAACACTCATTCTTTAAATTCTTGAGAGCAGGATACGTTACATTTATTATGTCTTTAATTATTTCATAGTATTTCACAGTTTTAGGTGTACAAGAATTTTAATCAGTATATTTACTACTAGGTATTTCCTTCTTTTTGATTCTGTGGCTCATGAGATTGTTTTCTTAATATCCTTTTTGGAAAACTTTTTATTAGTGTATAGAAAAGCAATGTTATGTTGGCTCATGTAATTTTTCTTGGCCTCAAACTCTATATACCTAAGTAAACCTACAGAATGAAAAAGTGTTTGTTTATATTGAAAAAATTAAAAAATTTATGAAAAAGTATATGCTACTCAGGAGAGGGAGTGCGGGGCAAGAAAAAGATTTATCTATAGATGTAAGCAGGATGCTTTGGACAACTGTACTGTGCACTTCTGCTGCTCTTTGGAAAGGAATAGACAATGCTTATTTTGTCTCCTTTTTCCAATAGTTTGTACTTTTTCTCTACTTAATTCCTCATACATTTCTGTTTTTCATTTCCTTCCAATTTTGCTTGCATGTATCTGGTAATACGAATACTGGTGGGAAGACGGCACTCTGTATTACAACAAGTACTGTGAAATTCATACTACTTTGTTAAGTGAACTTGGGTATTACTTGCAATTTTTTCTGTTTTAATTCTAATTTGTACTCTCTTTAAAAGAGAAAAAATGTCCCAACCCTAGAGCACATTGAGATGGCAATTGAGACTCAGCATGGTGACACATGCCTGTAATCCCAGCGCTTGGGAAGCTGAAAACAGGAGAATATTATAAATCCAAAGTGAGACCCTATATACCCTGTACATCCCATCCTAAATTCATAAAAAAAGAAGAGAAAGACAGTATTCAAGTAAAATGAAGGAGAAAAAGGAGGGGAAGGCAAAATGTGAATTATGTATGCTCAACTTCATGAGATTTAATATTTAGAGCTTAAGTAAAACCAGACTAGACCAGCATTGGAATCAATGGTAGTGGAGGGGAATAGTGACCATCAACTTAAAGTCTCTATTTGTATTACATACCAACTCAAAATTATTCAAAATATGTAACTAAAATATTGTTAAATGAATGAATTTTCAGTAAAAATGTATCGGAAAGTAACGTTTTTATTAACTGTCTTCTATAGAAGCCAACCCAACCTTTTTTTCTTTAATGTAAGAAATTAAAATCTCATGATTTTAGGAGAAATACAAAAGAAATGCTACTTAAAAGGGAATTTTGAATTACAATGCCGAAAGTGAAACATCAGAATATTACTGAAAGAAAAGCAATGCATAAAGCAATTATGGTTAAGTCAACACCGAGTCTCTAATGTGTTCTATTTCACCAAACTAAACATGTCCATAAACACACATACACACACACACACACAACATAATAACAAA
>NW_004524751.1:2567838-2574803 GCF_000260255.1 Octodon degus
AATTAATATTGCCTGTTACTCCCTTTAGACTTGATTTTTTTCATAGAACAGAAAATATTACATAATCAAAGAACTTCTGCCTTTTCACAATATATGAGTAAGGAAAGGCATTAGGAAGATCAGAGATTTGGACAATGCTGAGTGAAGTCAATGGTAACTCTGGGATAGTTTAAAGACTGTTGAATAATAATTGCTTTAGAATGTGGTATGAGATGAGATTTCCTCAATTATTTTTCTGCCCTTTTACTGGAATCTAACATTTTTTACATGTTATATATAATCCCACATTTTATGTTACACACATGTTATCAATTATTAAAATCATATTGTATTTGAGTAGTACTTGACAAGGGATAGCTTCAGTGGTATCCTTGATCTGTATGGTCTTTGCTCCAGGAAGAACAGGAATTCTATATTCTATGAAAGTATATTGGACAAGACAAGACTTATTAAACAACTCAGAGACAGCAATGTATTTCGAGAGTTATAAATGCTAAATTGGACGCAAGCATAGTGAAGAAAGGTAAATGAGGTAACCATTGGTACCTTACTGGCACTTCATAATCATCCACTCAAAATCAAAATTTAAGTAAAACTTGATATGCAGCTAATGGAGGCTAATCAAGGCAGAAGGCTTTGAAAGCTCCTATGCTAAAAACTGAGGCCAAATAATTTGGAAAGCATCTGATTTCACAAAACACCAAGCTATGGTGTCTCTATGACAGAGATGGCAAAGTCCATAATCAGAGTTCAGAGCACCCCAGAAGGCAGATCTCACCATGGCAGGATTGAAGAATAAAGGCAACAAACTCAAGACTGATTTTGGTGTGGGTAGAATGTTAAGATGCAGTGCAGTTCTATTTACAAAATCACTACCGTAACAGAAATAGAAAACTCTAATTAGAGAACAAACGACATGAACTCCATTTGTCTACCTATGAAGCCCTCACCCAGGTGTAGGTGTGAGCCAGCAGAGCTAAAGGATCCATTAAAAAAGACTCTCAGTAAGCCTTGAATTGACAGGATAGCTATAGTTTAGTAGGGGTGAAAAGGAAGACATAATCAGAGGTAATAAGGTGAAAACTAAAAAGTGGAAAATGATGACCAGTGTTCATCTTTTTTTTTTTGCATAAAATAAAGATGGCCAATGAAGCCTGAAAATAAGAGAAATGGAAAAAGTTTTAAGGTTTAGCAGAAAAGCTGAAGAGAAATATGTAGAACACCTATTTCAAACAAAGACGTTTCAAATCATCTTTATGGAACTTGATATACCTAAGCCAAAGATGAACAATTAAAATTTTAAAAATCAAGAGTTAAATTATGGGGCCAGTCAAACAGCTCAGCAGATTAAAGTGCCTGCTAGCAGGCACAAGGGCCGGGGGTTTGATCCCAGGGCCTGCCTTGCTGGCCCCGCCCCTGGGATGCACTGAGATGGCAAATGAGACTGGGTGTGGTGGTGTGCATCTGTCATCCCAGCTTTTGGGAGGCTGTTAAATAAGTGGATCACTATGAGTCTGATTTAGTAGTGAGACCTGAAAAACCTGCAGATCCTCCCCACCCCCAAAAAAAGAGTTAAATTATGATATACTTTGTAGTTCTTACTGGTATCAAGAAGATATGTTAATTGTGTTTTGGGACTAGGACATATAAAGTGCAAAAGACACACTACCACATGAAGGCATCAGCAAATTTAGGAAAGTCTTCAAAATTTGAGTTTCTATTCCAAGCCAGAATGATAAGGATTTCATATCATGAGGTACAGCACAAGGGGAAAAAGGAGACAAGAAAGAGACACAAAAATAATATGAACAATACCTGGCCAAGAACTATTTAGAAAAAGAAACTTTTATCTTAAATTTCATTACAAACCAATCATCTAAATATCTTTTTAAACCTCAATATAGAAGCTAATGTTCAATATTTATCATTAATCTCCAATCTTGAAAATCTTTAGCTCTCCTCAGGCTTTCTGAGCTAAGGAAATCTCAGTTTTGTAATCATTAATGATCATTATCCTTAAATGAAAATGTACTGGAAATAACTTTTATATCATTCTTAGGAGTAATTTAAAGACTAAAAAGGAAATATTAACGTTGAAAAAGAACAGCATAATAGATGCGAACCCTGCTGAAGAGAATCACCAGTAAAAGAGATGTCCTTTTCTAGTAATTTCATGTAAAAGCTGTACTTTTCCATGTTTCTTAGCAGGTAAGAAAGTAAACAATAAAAAGCCCTATCCCTGGCATCTTAAACCAAGAGAATGCCATCAAATAAAACTGAACAAGTGACACTCTTTGTTCTCAGTGGCTTGAAATTACTACATTCTGTAATTAATAAATGAAATTATGGTGAAAACCCAGGTCATCTTCAACCCATTACATTAAGATAGTTTGGTGTATCTTTTATTCTCAGTCTTGTCAAATCTTTATAAGATTATATGGCTTTATAATCTTTAAAAGCCATTAGATAATGCCTTTTGATTTCTTAATAAACAGACCATCCAGTGATATTGTAACTTTGTAGTATCCCTGAGATCTTGTGTCAAGAGTTGATACATTTTTGGACTGAAAGTTTGCAGAAGCAACAACACACTGACCAGCTCTGATGAAAGGAAATGGAAGGAGGCACTTACTGCTCTATTGCATTTAAACTTCAATTATACAGCAACCACCAGGATGATGCCAATGCCAAACTAAGCTCACCAGCACTGTCTCACTCATAGTCACTTGTATTCTACTGGTTCTGTCAGTCCTGTAGCATTGAGTCTGTTACTCAAAGACCAATTCTGTCCGTATCTCTTATTGCTATGGCTCTTGTGGATTCTATGTTCTTCTTGCCCATTTGTTCCATTTTCATGTTACTGTAAACCTTTCTATTTCCTTCTGCTTTGTGTTGCCCTACAGTATCGCATTCCAAAGAAAGCTCATTTTGCTAATTGTCTACTTCTGGAAATGTCTATTGATTTTGTTCCTCAAACTAAAACCTGGATGTTTCCTCAGAAATCACAAAAAGTTTGATGATTATTTTTCACCCTCAAAATTCTTCTGTCTTCAACCTTAATCTCTTTCCTTCCTTTCTTATGAGTATATTTCGATGGCTCATTTGTGCTCATTCACTCAAGAGTTAAACTAAACTAAATTCTGTGACATCGGAAGTTTTGCTCTAACACTTAAAAATTTGTGTAACTGTTTCTATATGCCATCAATCTACCTCATCTGTTCTAAATTATTTTCTCAAATCAATGAATTCTATTGCCAGTCTTTTAACATCTCATTCCAAACAGTGTATCTTAAACATTTTTAAAATTTAAACTCATTATCTTAATTTCACGCTTCAAATTCTTATCCTTTTATAACCTCATTTAAAATAGAACGGTACATAATGACTCAGAATGATTGATTTTGGGATATATCCTTAACTTCAAGGGGAACAAAATGTAAGTGTGAATTTATTCAAGTTGTAGAAATAAGAAATAAACACTTAATATAAATTTTTCAATAGAAAAAATAAAGTGCCAAAAATCTAACTTATGAGAGAAAGTTAGATTAAATGATAATATTAGTATTGAATTAATCAAAGAAAAGAAGTTGCAATTACAAGGAGATATGATTGCACACAATAAGATTTAAATATTATAAGAATGTCATGCAACATATGTCAAATTAAAATCATAGGCAAATGAACAGTTTCTTAAATAGAGCTTACAGAAACTGACTCACAAAATCAAAGAGAAATTAAAATTAGTATAATGATTACTGATATTGAACCAGTGGCTGAAAGTTAATGTCTGCACATAAACACGAGCGTGCACATGCACATGCACACACACACACACACACACACACACACACATTAAGCCCACATAGTTTTTTTTTTTTTATGTATTTGGGTCTCAGTATGCATGGTCTCAGTACACAGCTTGGCCTTGTAGTGATTCTGCTTTCAGCCTCCCCAGTGCTGGGAGTACAGGCATGCGCCACTATGCCTGAACTCGCTCACCAACTCCGCACCCTTGGGGGCGGGGCTGGCATGGCATGTGGTGCCAGGGATTGAACCCCAGACCTGCACTTGCCTAAGCAGGAGCTTAGTCTGCTGATATATCTCACTGGCCCATCACATAGTTTTTATTCTTCCACATTATATTGTCCATCTTCAAACTCTTAAGCCAAGTAATCTGAAAGAAAATTTAAAGGCTGTGTATTTTTTTTATAAATATACTTTTGTTTTTCAACAAAAATGATTGTGAGAAGACAAAATCCCTACAGTTTAAGAAGGAAGAATAATCCAAACATCAGGATGTTGAGCTGCAAGATTGAGGGAATGGTGATTTCTCAAACTGCTCCAGTTACTCAGGACACACACCACACACCCATAACTCAGTGACTGAAAACATTGATCTGGCTCATGGATCTGCTACCTGGGAGGAACATCAGAGAATTTACAGGTGTATTTTAAAGGTATCATGGTAACTAAAGACTTGTGTTTCTAAAAGACATAAATGATAAAAAAAGATAAAAAAATTGAAATAAGACTTCCCAAAAGCAATAATCCCCAATAACTTAGAAGCTAAGAGTTCTCCTCTTGATAAAAGATGTCAGAGAGAGACAGTCAGACACATACAGTTGTGTTACCCAGGACAACAGACAGAAACATCTGACATGACAATGAAACAGGCCGTTTCCCTTCTTCAAGAATTTATGAGTGCTGGTTCTCCTCAGCTTGAGCTTGGAATCTGACTGTCATGGAAGTAAGAGTTCAAAATAGTGAAATATATATTGTAAAATATACTCCTGATTGAAAGTGATTAATTACTCCCAAAATTTCCAGAGAAAGCTAGAAGAAAGAGGAAAAAATTGCTCATCTCATTTCATAAGAACAAGAGTATAATGCTAGGGCCAGCCAAATAACTCAGCGAATTGAAGAGCCTGCAAGCATGTGCAGGAGCCAGGGGTTCAATCCCCGGGCCTGTGGTGCTGGCCTTACCTCCAGGGCATGCTGAGCTAGCAATAGAGACTGGGCATGGTGGCGCGTGCCTGTAATCCCAGCTCTTTGGAGGCTATAAACAGGTAGATCACTACAAATCGGATCTTAGTGAGACCCTGAACACCCTGTACATCCTTCCCTAAAACATAAAAAAAAATAGTACAATTGTAAAGTGGAATGTTTCAATTCTATAACCTGTTTCCACTTCTTTCTTATTGATTAAAAATCAAATGTTTCAGTTAGTTTTTGTTGCTGAGACACAATAGGTGATAACCATATATTAAAAGAGGAAAGGTTTATTTTGACTCAAGGCTCATAGCAGTATAAGTCCATTGTTTCCTGGCCCCAAGACAGGACAGCATGGCAAAGGGACATGGCAGAGGACACTTATGGCATAGCTGCAAGAAGTAGAGTGATCAAAGGAGGAGGGAGGGGCTTATCACCTTCTGAGTCATGTCCCCAGTGTTTTATCTGCTCCCCATCAGTTCTTCTGCTTTAACTTCCCAACCACATTTAGTTACAACTTCTTCAGTGGACTAATTCATTGATGAGTATTGTCTTAGTGACTTTTCTCTCATTGCTGAGGCAAACTACCTGACACTCAAGGCTAAAAGAGGAAAGGCTTTCATAGTTCACAGTTTGTAAATGTTTCGGTCCAAAGTCAGCTGGCTCCAAGGAAGAGTAGAGTGGCAAAGAGTCAAGAGTTCCCTGTGGTGGAAAATACAAAAAAGAAAAGAAAAGGGAGGAGCAAAGCTCTTTCCCTCCCTTATATTGTATGCAGGCTCCCCACCATAAGGCAGGTGTGGCACTCACAACCCCAATCCCAGCAATGGACAATGAACCAATCACAAACTCTAGATTCAGCTGCCTCTAAAAAGCCCACCCTCTATGACTGAATGAAGCTCTGGAGGCCAGCCAGACACAAACCACAAGAAGTGTCATGCTCTCATAATTCAGTGAGGTCTGAAACGCCCCACCTATGATCTCATAAAGCTTTAGGGGGACATTTAGATATACACCATAACATTCTATGCCTTTCACACAAAAGACATATGCACATGTTTTTATGCAAAATGTGTTCTGTCTACCTCTAAAAGTTTCCAAAGTCCTGATAGTTTCAGTATCACTGTTCAATATCCAGAATCTCTTCTGAGTTTCAAAATAAAGTCTTTTCTGTCAGCTCCTGTAAATTTGTTTTTAAAGTTAAATATTCTTAGCATATAAAAGCACAGGGTAAACATTCCTATTACAAAAGAGAGAAATGAGAGGTTAGAAAGAAATAGAACCAAAGCAAAACTGAAATCCAGCAGGGCAAACATTAAATCCTGTAGTTTTATGTCCAGCACCCGAGGCAATCTATGGCAAAATGTGAACTCCAAACTGCCTGGACAGCTGTAGCCTTATGGCATTGTTAGTGTGCAGAGCCCTCGTGGCTTCTCTCCTGGGCTGGCTTTGCTCGCTGCTTGCAGAATTCCTCCTATGTTTCCTGTTTCTAGCTTCTACAGCTTACTGACTTTTGTATTACACTTCATATGTACAGTTTCTTACACTGCCTTTTGAAGGACATGTTGCCTGGCTTCCCGAAGCTTCTAATATTTGAGTAGAAGCCTCCCTCAGCCCTCAACGCTTACACTCTGCATGCATGTAAAATGAGTACAATGTGGGTGGTGCAGTGGTATTCCACAAGCTGGAGCAGCAGTCTTTCTCTTCTGCCTTTTGCTTGTGTTTTAAGAGGTCTCCAAGTGCCTGGATTGCTGAGCAAAGTAAACTGATTCCCATGGAATGAATTCTGACTCTTTCAGACTGCCACTATTCTGGGGCATGGTGCCATAGGGCTCTTTAAAAAATAGAATCAAGATATATAATGAATAGGTACAAATTCCCTATTGTGAATATCAATAGTGTATCAATAAAGTTAAATTAAAAATGAAAAAAAATGCAGGTGGTGATTTAGCTCAGAGGCTTAAGTGCCTGCCTGGCAA
>NW_004524751.1:2574903-2589261 GCF_000260255.1 Octodon degus
TAAAAAGTAGTCTTTCTATTTTCCAACTTGGAAACTATAGAAGATGGGTTTTTTAGAATTCCACAATATCAGGGTATCCTTTCTATTTTCCAAATCCAAAGCACTTGACGTCTCTTTAATACTAATCTTTCTTTCAACCCCTCTCTCCTTTGCACCATCTTTCTGGTCCCAATTTTATTGGTGCTTCCTTTCTTGCCAAATTAAAACTTTTAAAATAATTCAGCTTTTCTATTTTCCCTCAATACAAATCTATAGAGACTACTCCCCACATTCCCATGCCGCAGTTTCAATATTAGGCTTCCTAGAAATTTTCTCTGTTAGGTTAATTATTCAGCTGATGTTAGTCTCGGACTCCCTCAGTTTGAAGACTTGAGCAAAATGTAGATAAATTTTTCACCAGAAGGTAACACACAGGGTCTAGAGCCCAATTTCCAATGGAGTCATTTTTCCACCAGAAAGCTGATGAACCTGGTCTTTTCCTCCTGCTTTCCTATCAGCCTTCTGATCTTCTGGGCTCAGACCAAAATCTCCAGTCAATCTCGATTTATGAGATTTTCAGTTTGTTTCTCCAGGCAGAATTCCAAGCCTTTCCAGACTTCCCCCACAAACCAATCTCAAAGACTTCTAAACCACACATTCAGGTAGTCATAGCACAATGCCGACTCTCTGGTATCAAAAAGATGTCTTAGTTCCTCAAGACACACTATATGACATTTACAACTAGAAGGAGGAAATGTTTGTTTTTGGCCCACAACTGTTGGGGACCAAGATCATAAATGCAGTCCAGAAGATGTCCGAGACTGTCCTTGTTCTTCCCTGAAAGGCAGATAGGCTGTGGAAACTCGACACTTCCTCCCAATCATAGCAGAAGCCCTATGACTATGAGGCTGTGGTACTCATGGGGTGCTTAAGATAAGACCGGCTGGTCTTTGAAGCAATGGAGTAGGAGTAGTAGAAAAGTTTCCTGGAGGAAAAGTAGTTTTCTTGTTGGTCATTGTCTAGTCCTTGCAAGAGTGCTTTGTTCTTTTTACTAGTCCACAACAGTCTCCAACCTGTCCAGGGAAAGTAGGCTTCCTGCTCTGAAAATGTGTGTGTGTGCTCAATAAATACTGGCCAGCTTGGAGAGTCCTTGTTTTTGCCCACCCTGATGCACTGTGCTGCCAGCCCCATTTTTCCATCTTACTAAATTGTCTCATTTTGCTATCTCTTCCTTTGCTGCATCCCTCACACAGGGAGCTAGGGATCCTGTCCAGGCAGCAGGTGTACCACTTCTGGAGGAGGCAGTCTATAGTCCCTTTGGCTCCAAGTCAGGAGGGTGTGGTGGAAGGGCACTGCAGAGGGGCACATAGAGCAACAGTAGCCTCATCGCATGATATCAGGAGGTAAAGAGTGACCAATGAAAGAAGGAGGGAGAGAAACTCTGCCAGACCACACCCCCAGTGAGCCACCTCCTCCTACCTGGCTTCACCTCCTAACCTCGCCTTCACCTATCAACTCATCAGTGGGCTGCTTCCCTGAAGACAATCACACCTCCATGATCCAGTCACCTCCCACAAGCCCCATCAATGACTTCTTGATACTTCACAGGGACATCTAGACAAAAAGCATAACATCAAGTTCTTAGCATATTGGTGAACCCAGGTGAAGAAATCTTCTTCAAGCTCCTTTATAGCAGTGGACATGATTATAGTGTCCAAGCCCAGATCGTTAAATCAGGATCCCAAGAAGTCTCCTTATGAAACAGCTGATTCAGCTCCACTGGTCTCCTACTTCCTGTCTAGACAGCAGATGTCATGGCTAGAATTGGTGAAGTCATTTTTGGAGCATGAAGATTTGGTTCATAATTATTTGCTGACTTTAAATCTTTCACTTTCTCTCTCTAAACACTTGCTCTCATTCCCCCTTTTCCTGTTTCTCCTCTCCTTTCTTCCTTCATTTAATATTATGCAGGAGGAAAAGATATAACAAGCCTTTTAAAAAGTTATTTTTCTTATCTAACAAGAAATAAAAAAAAAAAATCCAGGACTAGGACTGGGGCCCTGAGATGTCCTTGGTGCTTCAGCCACCATTTACCTTTGGGGCTTGGAATCTTTGAAATGTGACTTTTATCCTCAATTGAATCAGGCCTTCTGCACTCCTATGTAACACAAAAGCATTACAGAAGATAAAAAAGAAGGCGGTTTCGTGAAAGAGGAATGGCAGCTAAATTTGTCTCTTTTAATCTAAGAATAAACAGCTGTCCTGGGAGTGCTACCTGCCACTGTTCCTCCATATTTTATTACCCAGGATCGTGCCACTGAGGTTGAGCCTAGATGGGAAGCAGTGTGGAAAACCAAGTATTTAGCTGGGCACAACTCAGAATCAATCAGAATGGGGTTTCTGGTAATAAAAAGGGGTGGATGAATGCTGCATGGACAGCTAGCATGCCTAGCAGGAATCCTACACTTCGAAATTCTGATCTTATTCTTTAAATCTTTTGTATGAAGCCAAAGTCCTTGTAATATTTTAAGTGCAGTGCAAGTTAGGCAAATGGATATGATTTTCAAGGTAGGAAAAACATTTCTGGAATTTCAGTAGTAACTCTAATTACTGTCACATGCAGACCATTTAGCAGACTGTTTTTGACGGAATCATTAATGTGTGGCAGTATTCACGTTATTAGATTTGTTTGTCTGGAAATCAGCATTCCAGCTAAGTTTATTAGAAGACAGCGAGGTTCGCTTTTTTCTAACTTCCAGTGAAAGCTTGAACATTATTACATTCTTCACCCAAATGTTCTTATTATAGTTCCCTCCGGTGTTTAGCCATTTTGTTGCATCTTACAGCAGTAATAATTCTCGATTCCATAAAAAAATAGAATTTTACAAGCAGAACAAACAGTTCCATAAATTAGGAGGAATACCTGCCTCCTTGGAAACAAGGCATTTCTTTCTTATTCATACTTTTGTGATGCATTTGTCTCGAAATCACACTCTCATTTTTCTTAAATTTACAGCTGCTTTTTATGGGTTGAATAGGCAGTGAAAAATTGGTTGACATCTAGACTACCGAAGAGCAAGAAATGCATAAGAAAAATTCATATTTTAAGATATAAATGTATTCTCAAAACATGCATCTCCTCCTTCTAAAATATATTTACTAGAAGAAATTTTTGTTCCCAACATCCTTTTTTGAAATTGACATATAATGATTGTATATATCGCCATGGTAAATTGTGACATCTCCATAAATGTAGTACTGCGAATAATCAAATTGAGGTATTTGTTGGAGGCAGGGTTTGCAAAGGAAACAACTTAATACAGGACACATAATTTGTCAATCTAGTTTATTATAGTCCCCCAAAGAGTCAAATGAAAGCACAGGAAATCTGTCCACACACAAAAGATCTAAAGAGCCCAGCTGCAGGCCTGAATGGTACTGTCCCCCATAAGTCCAACAGAGGCCTGGAGCCCACAACAGTATCTCATGAAGTCCTGTTTCTCAGGTCTGGGAAGGCCCAAAGGACAGTGGTGGAGGCTAGAAAGTCTGTGGCAGCAGAGCGACAGCACTGTGCTGTGTGCTGATGGACCTGCCCCGAAGCCAGGAAGCGATGCTCAAGGTAAAGATCAGAGCCTCACAAAATGAAGCACAGCCATTAGCAGCAACAGCAATGTCCCAAGCTCATCTCACCATAAGAGCCAAGTTCATATCAGGAAAGTCAGCATGACAAGCTTCTCCAAGAAAATCAGAAGTCTCCTTTCTTTCCCCCTACTTTTCTTTTCATGCTGTTGGCAGAAATCCTCAGGCATACCTTCCACATCCAGCACCATGCTGGTTCAGTTCACCTGAGTGTTATAAGTTGACCAACAGTTTCCAATCCATCACAGTATTTAAAATACTCATAACCTCATTCATGTACCAATTCTATGTAGTAAGAACATGTAGAATCTTTTCTTTCAGCTATTTTGAAATATTATGTACAAAATTATTTGCCATATCAATTTGCTATGCAAAACAACACCAAATTAACTGCTATCAGTAAGCTGCATGCCCTCTACTCATTTCTCCCTAACTTCCACCCTGCTATAATCCTAGCCTCTGTTAGCCACTTTTCTACTCCACTTCTGTGAGACCAGCGTTTCTATTCCACACAAGCATTTAAAAGACATTTCAAGACCAAGGTAAAGCAGGACCTATGCAACAAGAGTTGTAGCTTTTGGGTCTGATAAGGTCAGTAAAATCCCCTCAGGATTTATCCTGAGATCCTGTTCCTCAGATTGTAGAACCTTTGTGAGTATCAGCCATGTGGATGAGTCACGGCCATTGCTTGGCCAATGTGCTCTCTGTGAAAGCCTGAGAGAATATTTTCTCTCCATGTGACTCTCCTTAAGTACACTCTACATCATCGATCACTTTCCATGGCTCCATAATCTCCTTGATCAGAAAATTTGGGACACTACTGAGTTATATGATGTTACAGTACAAGTTCTCATATGTCCTGAGTCTTAATTGACCTTAGAAGGCTAGGGCCAAAATGTTGACTTTCCTTGCAGCCCTCCTTTTTCTCTAATTTTGGTCTGCAAACTTAGATTGTTAACCATCCAGAAGACAAGCTTATTGCTATTACCATACAACTTAGGCTGTTAAGCTTAACCTCATTATCTGTCTGCATATCAAACATCTTAGGCATAATATGGAACAGGTATTTTACATCAAGTATTGATATGTTGAACTTTACGTCCATACAGAATATGATAAAAAACATTTAAAAATTAGAATATTTTTTAAAATATGCATAAAGAATTATATACTTCTTATGTTTACACATAAGTCCAAAAATCTCACCATATGCAATCTTGAATTATTGAAACTGTCCTGCCAATTTGATATGAAACTGTCTCATTGCTTTTTGTTTATCAATAAAATTATGGGAAAAAATAAAAATAAAATAAAGAAATTACAATAAAAGTTTAAAAAAAGACATTTCAAAAATTATAGTAACATACTCACTGTCATTAATCTGCTTCAAAAACCTCTGCCTTACTTAGAACACATCTGTTATTTTTGCCGCTGTTTGCAGTTCTGGAAGTCTTCCTTCCTGGGTATCTTTAGTTGTTCTGTCTTAGCTTCCTCCATACTCTGGATCGACTCAGAACATTCTCTTTACATGGTCACTCTGACTGTGGGAAAGAGGCAGGTGGGCGAAGCGCCAGCGGGAATAACGAGTGTGGGGACTCACAGTAAGCACTCTTGCACCTACCTGCCTTTGCCTTGGATGGCACTCAGAGCCATTCAACTTATTTTTTTTATTGCAACTTGTAAAGATACTCTCTAAAAATGATCTCAAGAATTGATGCAGAAAGTTCTAAAAACAACAGGATAAGCATGTTCAAAGCAATAGGAATATTTGGGAGTAATAATTTCTTTTTTTAATATTAATTTTATTGAGAAAGAAATAGCATTGAGACAATTTCAAAACAGGTTAGTGGGATGGTTACAATAATTAATATATTACATATTGTTATCTTCATAGTAGTTAATCATAGTACAAGATTCAGACATGATATCTCCTCTAAAGAATCTTAGTTCAAAACTTTCTTCTCATTGAACTAAGAGAAAGTAGCTATATATCTGTGCTATTTTGTATGTAGATATATATGTATTTTTTTCACTACAATGGTCCTTCATTTGTATCCCCTTTTTTGTTTACTTTTGTCAGAGATGGGTATTCCATTCCCATTCAAATATTGTAGGTGCATGAATTCAGCAAAGTAATCCAAAGCAGTCCAGTAGTCCATAATACTAGTGGGTTATCCTCAGGACTGGCAATATCAGAAATTGATGACTTGAGCCTTTCACAGTTCAGCATATTAATATGGCTTTGCTTTTTATACCTCATTTTTATACTTTTCTACTGGATAGTTAAGACCAAGATAAAGCAAGACCTAAATAACAAAAAATGTAACCTTTGTATGCATTCAAAGCAATAGGAATATTAGGGAGCAATAATTTCTTTAAATGTAAACATTCATGGCATATTTTGGTCATACCTCATAGTAGTTCATGGTATTTAAAAATGTTGCTATCAATGTGCTTTCTAGTGAAATTTGTGTGTTTATATAAACATATACATATAAGTGCCTGTAATAGAAAATTTTTCCTCGTATTTTAAGGTCAAGTAATAGCTTTAGAATAATATATTTATTCTCTTCAAGACAAACTCTACTCTTATTGATCTAATTTTATCCCTGGAAATTGCTGAAGAAAATTATTTTGCAGAAACTATAAGACAACAACAATAACTTAACAATTTGCATTTCAAAAAGTAACAAACTTTATTAATTTTTATTATAATTTTCTCTTATTTTGAAAAGTAAAAACAAGAGCAAGAAAAACAAAGATAGAAACAGTAACATATAACAATACATATTTTACAGATTTTCAGCACAAGAAAAGCTGATTAATAATGATTGATATGTTATCTATTTTTATTGTAAAATCTGTTGCTCAGATTAACAGATATAGTTATGTAGGAGGGGACATATGATTGAATATTACAAAATGCTTTCAAGAAATCTTAAATTTTTGTTCTTGTCTCTCATTTTCTTTTATTAAATTTTTTAAAAGAATTTACTTTAAAGAGAGTATAGTAATAATGAACATGGCATTAAAAATGGTACTCACTTATAAGAACAAGATAGCAGATATTTCAAGCATGTTTTTAGTATCATATATTGCTGTTCTCAATGTAATTGTTTATTTCTCTGATATAGAGAGTTAGTCAAGGTAAGAATTCTACCCACTAACTGCTATTTTCAAATAACTGTTGGACATTCTTAAGTCAATTGCCTTAAGAATATATATATATGCATGCATGGTTTTGCCCCTACCTCGTTGTCTATCTTTTCTTCTTTGTTTCTCTTCACCATTTAATCTTCAAATGCTATCACTTTCCATTCAAATGTGTCTGCTATACCTTTCAGTTTTTATTTCTTCTTTTGAGTTCCTACACTAGGGTGATAGTATGATATTTACATATGTTGGTCTGGTTTATTTCACTTATGAGAATAGGCTCAAGTTGCAGCCACTTACCTACAAAGACTTCCAGTTTGTTTTTCTTTATAGCTGAGTAATACTCCTTTGGATAAAAGTGCCACATCTTTTTCATCCATTCCTTGGAAAATTGCATTAGAAGCAGTAAGTGCTTTTCATATTTTCAGTGTTGTGTTATGTAATTATTCAAAGAGTTAGAAATATGGCTGAGAGAGCCCATGAGATAGCTCAGCAGACTAAGTGCCTGTTTAGGCAAGCTCAGAAACAGGGGTTTGCTCCCTGGCACCACATGTCACGTTGGCCCTGTCCCCAGGACAGACTAAGCCAGCCACAGAGTCTATGCATAATCCCATTGCTGGGGAGGCTAAAACCAGGAGGATCACTATGAGTACAAGCTACATAGTGACACCCTGTAGCAACCAAATGCATTTTTAAAAAAGGAGTGTATGTACTGAAAATAACTCTTGTAGATGTAGCACTCTCCAGCAATTATGTTTCCCATTATACACTTAATTGGATTCTACTATTCAGCCTACTAAATGTCAAGAAGAAAGTATCCAAAAATCACTAAATTTCTTCAAACCATGTATAGCTTAAAAATTTAAATATGAATATTTATTCCATGATATTCTATAAAAGTTATCTCTTGACAAAATCCAATAAGATTTTGTACTTTTATATCTGCCTATTTATTATAGCTGAACTTAGATGGTTTCTCTACAATTGGACCAGCTTCAGTCATAAATATGCACTAAGCAGTTACTATATACCAAGGCCCAATCTATAAACATTCACAAAAAAGTCAGCTTGTAGCAGGAAAAGACAAAAAATTAGAGCTAGCTACACATCTATATCGCATATGGCTCTTCAAAATACAATGTTTTGGGCTTTATTTCTATTTCAACAAAAATTAGAGTTAGTACTTCAAAGAATACTTCGAAAGACATTCCCAGATTCTGCAATGATGAGCTCTCTCTGTTCTAGAAGACTTGTTCATCAGTCTTCCAAAAACTCCTGAGTACTTAAGCAAGGATATGGGTGAACATGTGCGTGATGTAATTTTGGCATTAATAATTTACCAGGCAGGGGCTGACGAGATAGTTCAGCAGTCTAAAGTGCCTACTTAGGCAAGCTTAGGCAGGCACAGAGGGCTGTGGTTCGATTCTGGGCACCACATGCTGTGCCAGCCCCTCCCTCAGGACTGGCTGAGCCAGAAAAAACAATTACTAAGCAAAAATTATGGTACAATGCAAACTGGAAGATGGGATTGATGTCTTGAGGAGAGGAGGGAGTAAAAAGAGGTAGGAGAAAAGAAAAAAGACGAGTATTTCCTTCAGGACATCAGAAAAGTACTTTGAGCCTTCTGACTGACTTAACAAGGTAGAAATCATGAGTCTCATTTGGTTGCTGAGAAAATGTAAAGCGATTGAACAATGTGCACTCCCCATCAACCTATGTCTCAGACATTTCGAAGTGGAGCAGAGTGCTTCAGCTACTCCTTGCTCAGCCCCACCCCCACAAACCCCTGCACTGATCCTCAAGGATCCATTAGGAAAGCAACACTTGTTAGGTTATGTAGCTTCGATTTCAGGGTTGCTGATTCTTAAATTACTTACAAGCTAGATAGCAAAGCTATCCTGGGTCAAACAATAAAGGTGAATGAGTATGTCAAGAAAATTAAAAAATGAGAAACTATGTTATTTGGCCAGTAGGGTAGGACTGTGGCAGGGGATCTGAAAATATAGGCAAGTAAAGGCTATGCTATGCAAGTTGTTTAAACTCCAGGTAAACAACAAGCATGCTTAACTCAACAATGGGAGGTTAGTTCATAGGCATCAATTCAATTACATCTGTGTAGATTAGTCATCCACAAGTAATACAGAGAATAAAAAGGATTGATAATCAAAGGAATCCATTATCCCATATTTTGAAGCTGTTATCTATACTCAATGGGCACTGAAGTATTTTTCTATTTGTATAAAAGACAAACAATGATACAAAGTGAAAATAATTACACAGAATAATATATTTAAAATATATATCAGCTGTATTTACTAGACAGTGAATGCATGATGATAGTTTTGTAAGGATTAAAAGTATTTTATACTGTTGGAAATAGTATGCTCAACTAACAAATAGTTGAAAAAACACCAAAGATGGAAATAGTATATGCTCAATTAACAAATAGTTGAAGAAATGCCAAAGAATATTTTGGCAAAGACATGATAGTCTTCCCTTAAATTATTGCTAGGATTATTTTTAGACTTTTTAAAAAATAAAATTCTATCCATGGTATGAAGTCTGATAAAGTGGCTGGTTACGACCTGCAGGTTAATACATATTAAAGATTGCTCATCTCTCTTACTAGAGACACACAGGGCGGCTCACTTCACACTGAACGACCCTTACATTACTGAAAGTAAACTGAAGATGTGAAGCTAGGAGGAGAAATGAAAGGGAGGGAGGGAGGGAGGGAGGGAGGGAAGGAGGGAGAGAGAGGGAGTGGAACCGGAGGGAGAGAGGGAAGGAGGGGGAGGAAGGGAGACAAGGAAGGAGGGGGAAGGAAGGGAAAGAAGAAATTAGGGAGGGAAGGAGGGAGCAGTTAAGAAAGAGATGGCACTCAGTGATTTGTGAGCAACCACTTATAACACTGATGCAAGTAGATGTCCAAACCACAGAGGGAAATGCGGGTGAGAGCTTTTCCAGACTCATATGGAAACACGATACCTGCAGCAAGTTGGAAAATCACACAAAGAAACGCGTGATTGCGCTACTGATAAGAGGATGTGCAATTCCAGGCCCACGAACTGCTGTAGAAGTGACAAAAAAGTGACCTCATAGAGAAGACATTGGCAGCTTCAGTAAGTATCGAACGTGAGAGAATGCCCGAAGCATACCTCTCAGCCCCGCGCCTCCACCGCACACACACACACAGCCAGCCTCTTGGCGCATTAAAGCTTTCCTGTGTGTTATATACTGTTCCAAAACCTCTATAATAATAGCAGATGATTAAGAAATATCACTGTTAAAACTCAGTCTAGACTAGTAGGAGACTGTATTTCTTACCAGATTTGATGTGGTTTAAAATTAGGAAAATAAATTGCAAAATTCAATTTTGACGTGTTTACTAATTTGTACACTCAATCCTGAAGCGTTCTGGGATCAAAACCTATTAATTCATTTTCCAACAACATTTAGCTGACTGTATTGGAATTGCTTTATAATCAACTCTTTTCTTGTCTTCATAATATGAGGATATGAAAACTTTCAGGATATCCCCTAGTAAGGAAGCATCTTCAATTTGCTTTGAGTTCAATAAACTCATTTCCAAAGAGAAAACTTTTGTTTCTTTGCAAACAAACCTAGTAACAGGGCTTTACTGCCTATCTGGTAGTTCGTAGATTGGAATGCTTCAATATTACCAGCTTCCCACCCAGATGTGTTGTGACAGCATTTCCTCGGTGCTGCGGATAACAAATCACAAACCTAAGGATGGAAACAAGGCTCTGCGGTGAACCCACGACTTCGAATGCCTGAAGGATGAGAGTGGGGCAAGCTGAACAGTGATCCCAAACCGCACCGGATGCGGGCAGAACTCGGTTGCTGGGGTTGCAGGGCAGGCCTCCTCCCTCTTTTCTATTGCGGTGTCAGCCAGGGGCCGCCCTTAGGCCCAAGAAGCCTCTCTCTGATCCTTGATCCAGAGACTAGCGTTTCCCCAGCAGCCTCCTTCGTGTTGAACCTCTTCTGCGTGCCGAATCTCGCTGATGTCCTTGGTTGTGGCTACCTCCCCACTTTTAAGTGAACGCTGCCTATAACAATTACAAGCATGCACTCCTACATGTGCAGTTCCGAGATTACAAGCTGGACGGGTCCCGCAGGAGGGCGGGAACGCTTCCCAGGCCTCTTAGAGTCTGCCTTCTGCAGGACCAGGCAGCGTTTCGTTGTGATGCGGCTTGTCTTCCCCAGGGCACTGAGAGCGCCTTTGGCTTCCGAGTGCTAAACCTCACTAGAGCACAGTCACACCGTCCATCCACCCTCGGTATCACAAAGTTGTCTCCAGAACTTGTCAGGTGTGCTTAGGGTGCAAAATTGTCCCCAGAAAAGCACCATGGCTGTAGCACTTTTCATTACATTAAACTCAGTACAAGACGAAAATATGCATAGCCTTGACTTTTAAAATCTCCAGGCAAATAATGGGTTTTATTAATTTATTAATGTAATTTCATCAGTATCTCAGGCTGACCATTAAGAATATTGTGCCCACAACTGGACAGTGTGCACTTCTGCTCATGGAGCAGCAGCATCTGCTTGGGTCGGTCAGTTGAAGGGCAACCGTGTAAATCCCAGTTCAAAATAGTCCATCGACAAGAGGCAGAGTTCTGGGAGTTGAGGAACTTCAAAGGAATTGGACTGCAGTTAAAATATTAATAAAATCTTATCTTAGAGCCATATCTGCCTTTAAATCCTAGTTTTCCTTCAATTTGTTACAGATTTGCCACCTATGGAATTTTTTTTTTCTCTCCTCAACAGATTTATTTATATCTTCAATATGAAGCATTTTCAGGGCTTTAAATTCCACAGTTTTACAACTAACTCTGTGAAATCGAAGTGTCTTTTATTAGTTCTAAAAAGTATCTTTTGTGAGTTTCTGGGGACAGCCTCTTCAAACAGTCTCAGATTGCTGAAAATATTCATGCCCATCTCTCCGTAATATTTTGAATTTATGGATTTTGTAACATCCCTTCTTGACTTTTATTTTTCCAGGTTGAAGAGTTCTAATTTTGTTTAAAGATCACTGCTGGTATGAAACAGTTTTGCCTCTATGATTCACGAGGCCTCCACTTTTGTGACAAGAGGAACATTTTCTCTTTCAGAACTGTTCAATCAGGGGTTTGCAAAGAAGGGGTGAGTGTGACCCAGGGAGGACACACAGGGACCAGCTATACCACCCCAGGCCCCTTAAGCTGGGACTCCGTGACTTCATGCAAGCCTTGGAAATATACCAACATATCTTATGATGCTCAACAATATCAGATATAAAAACACAAAGGCATAATTACAATTTTTAGTTTGTGGAAGGCTCTGGTAAATGTTTGCCCTGAAACAATAAACTTTGAAAACTACCATTTAGTGGCTGTTGGATGCTGAATATTTAGAAGTTGAGACACACACGCAGCTTGCTCTTGGCAGGACTCTGGCGCTCCATGGCTGAGTAACTTCATGCTCGGAGGAAGTTGCAAGAGTGGTGGACAAAAATGGTGGTTATGTTGTTCTCACCCTGCTTATTCAGACTTCAATAAGAATTACTACTAGGCAGTCAGTTGATAGTTGGAGTTCTCTGCTCCTCATCTGTGAGGACCTTGCTAAATACAGGTATGTAGGCCACACCCCAAGATACTAAATTCATTAAGAGTTGAGTCTGGGATACTATCAAATGCCCAAAGGGGGTCACAGGTAATTTTAGTGCACAATCAAAATTGAAATTTTTGTGAACAGGGATCTGTGGCTCTGGACAGCATCATGCATTAAGCAATTAATTAGGAGCAGAAGTCTTAATCTTATTGCATTGTGATAGACTTTTCTGATGCTATCAATTTTTTTCCTAAAGTACAATTCTTAAAAATGGACATGATAATTTAGTTGTAGAGGTATCTTTACTTTGTAGAAGTGTATGGTGTGTGACACTGTCCACTTTGGGTTCTTTATGTCCAGGTGTATTAGGACAATATATTTAAGACAAAATTTTGTATTCTGGAAGATAAGTGACTTACACACAAACAAATTAAAAACAAGGGATTTTGATATATCTGGTGTAAATATCTGAGTTTTATCTACTGTGAAGATCACATACTTTCTGCTCATTCATAGCATCTCCCCGATAATCTTTAGATTTGATACACACCTGTCATTTCACTCTCAAGAACATTAAGTGACATGTACAAGTACAGCAGATTTACCAACCACTTCAGAAATATTATTTCTAACAAGATGAGAGATGATAAGCACAGAATGATGAACTCATACACAAGTTTAGAAATTCTTTTTTTCAGAGATTCTCATACATTTTACTTTGTTCATTTACTTTAATTCATTTTATAAATCTATGATTGGTTATTTTCTGGTTTCTTCTAATCCGTAATAGATTTTGGTCTCACAGTTGTGCTATTGCTAAAAATAAGTAAATTAGCAACAAACAAAACAAACCTTTAATATCTACCTAGATTTATAGTAGCAGAAATGTTGCTACCTTTTTCTTGAAGTATACAACTCCAAAAGTATTCTGTGATCCTTTCTATCTTTATATCCTACCAAGCAAAAGTAAATGTTCAGTTGAGATTGATTCATTTGTTCCTCTTAAGAATGAAATTAAAAAGGGTCGACCAGATAGCTCAGTAGACTGAAGAGCCTACATAGAGTGCAGAGGCAGGAGTTCAATCCCCAACATGCCCTGCAGGCCCTGCCCCACCCTGAAGACATACTGAGAAGGTGATTGACACTGAGCTTGGTGGTGCAAGACTGTAATCCCAGCTCTTGGGAGGCTGAAAACAGAAGGATCACTATGAGTCTTACCTATGGAGTGAGACTATAGATCCTGTACTAAATACATTTTCAAAAATATAAATTAATAGGTATATTAAAGAAATCACTTTTTAATTATTTGGCATTAGATCTTCAGAATATTCGTCACATTTTTCTTCAGATGTTTGGTATTTGCCTATGTATGTGTCTCTAATACTTCTTTAAAATACTAGCTTTTATTTTTTTCTCATACCTCACAGTGAGATACATATTTTTAAACAGTGACCAAGAAAATGCCCTACACGAAGCTGATCACCAAGTGCATCTGCTCACCTCATGCTTCTCTATAGGTTTCTTGGGTAATAGTAGCCCCGGTCTGAATTATAACCTAGTATGTACCTACATATATATGTCACTAAGTTTTTTGGATTTTTATTGTTGTTATTTTGTCTTTTTGAGATAACATCTTGCTGTGCAGTTCAGCCTGGCCTTGAGCTCACTTTGTAGCCCAGGCTGGCCTCAAACTCACAACCATCCTCCTGCCGCAGCCTTCCCAATGCTGGGATTGCAGGTGTGTGCCACCACACCCAAAGTCATTAAGGTTTTTGATAAGTTTCCAGAGGAAATTTGGTTTTGTAAAAGTGAAGAAATGTCAAATTCATTTTACTTCTATTGTCTTAAAGAAATTAAGGCCCATGGCAAATGTAATGAATATTGTGTTCCTTTCTCCTTCCTTTCTTCCTTCCTTTCTTTCTTTCTTTCTTTCTTTCTTTCTTTCTTTCTTTCTTTCTTTCTTTCTTTCTTTCT
>NW_004524751.1:2589361-2606218 GCF_000260255.1 Octodon degus
TCCTCCTCCTCCTCCTCCTCCTCTTAGTGTTGTTTCACAACTATTCTAAAATCCCCCAATAGGACCAGCCAGAATAGCTCAGCAGACTAAATAGCCTGCTAAGGCAAATACAGGGACTGGTTTGATCCCCAAAGTGTGGTGCTGCCTCCCCCCCAGGCATGCAATAGCAAGAGGAGGAATGAAACTAGGCTTGGAGGCTCTCCTTGTAATCCCATTGCTTGGGAGGCTGAAGAAAAAAAAAAAGAAACACTACAAGTCAACTCTGTGTAGTGAGACCCTATAGACCCTGTATTAAATACAAAATCAATCAATCAATCTCTTTGTTTTCCCTTAAAAAAGTAGAAATATGATTGGTATTTGTGTCTTCCACAGCCTTTTTACCACAGACACAGAATAACTCTCAGGCAGGTAAACTTCACGTTACTTTAAAAAGACTTTTTGACTACAACTACATGCTAAAGACACTAAAAATCATTTATTTTTACAGAGGTTATTTGAAGCAACAAAACCTTGGAATTTTATCCTTTAAATATATGAAGAATCTGCTGCATTTTCTGGACGATGATGAGTTGCTTCTAAAAATAGACACTTTTGAATTGAAATTGCTCACTCATGAATAAAAAGCCTAAAGGCAAAAAAGTTTAGATATTTGAAATTACCGGTTTGAGTGTGTGTGTGTGTGTGTGTGTGTGTGTGTGTGTGTGTGTGTTTCCGGAACCAGGGATTGAACTCAGGCCCTTGCACTTGCCAGGGAAGCGCTTATTCCACTGAGACATCTCCCCAGCCCCTGAAATTACCGTTTTATATGGTAGATTATATAATCAAATGACATATATGTGTTTCCAAACTCAAAATAAGTTGACCAGCACAGAACACAATATGAGTGAAAGAAAGACAGTATGTAGGAATAAAACCAAGAGGGGTGAGGCAGGACTATCACTATCTAAAGATAAAATATTTGTTGAATTATGTGAAGTGTAATGCACTTGAACACGTTTCAATCTACTGGTGATATCTTGTCACAGGACACGCCATTTGAATAGCAGAAAATTTGTAGTTTAAAAAGAGCAAAGAAGCCATTAAAACACACATAAAAATAGGAACTAAGCCATAAAAGTAACAAATGTGAGTAGTTAGAATTTTGACTCTCTCTTCATGTGGTATTGTGGACTATGCAGCTGATTCTTCTGACAAATTTACCAATTAATAAATTTTACCATATACAGAGCAATAGCTGTTTTAAACACTGAGTTACTATTCTCAGAAACCAGAAGTGTAGTGAAGGAATAACATGAAAGCCGAACATAGTTTATTAAGTCAATTGTCACAAATATGGAAAGCAGTCAGTTTTAAAGAAATAGCCGATGCTTTGAAGTGGGAAATAATTTTGAATTTGTGCTTTGCTGTCAAGAAGCTGTATTAAATTGTCATGTCTCTTAGTGTCTCTGCATGTAATTGTTCATCTCCAAAATGGAGATGCTTGTTTCTAGAGGTGTGAAGAGGGTTACCCAAGAGATGTTCTATGTGAAGTACTTAGTAAAGTGCCTGGTTCATTAGACACTCAAAAAGTGGTTGCTATTGTGCTCAATAATAAATAATATTTTGGAAGAGTAAAGAAGGTAGGAAAGCATATTAGGAAAGGTCTCAATAAGAAGATACTTTTGAAATGATATCAGATGATGGTATATATAGGCAACCTGTCCATAAGCAACATTAGCTTGCTCAAAACCTTTTTTTGTTCCTGACCCTTTCAACCCCTATACAAAAGAATATGACATAAAAATACAAAATTATGTTTACCTAAGTAGTTAAATTGGATAATGAAGATCAAAATGTAGTGAACTTTCACTTTATTTAAGAACAGCAATATATCAAAAATACAAAGTTCAATACTAGAATAACTGCTTTGAACTATCACCTAAGTTTTATCACCTGTGAATCACACATTACTTCACATATACCTTATTCACTTAATGAAATTTTCTAGCAAACAGCACATGGAGTTATGATGCAGTGTTAGAAACTTGACTGGTTTTAGATTCCCTCTGGGGATGGTGAACCACACAACTAGGTGTGTCTGGCTGGGTCGAAGGGACATGCCCATACACTGTGACTGGACCTTTGCCCTTCTTCTGTGATGCTGTTCCCTGCTTTCCTTCTTGGCTGAGATGAACTAAAAAGCTTCCCTCTGCCACCGGCCTCCCCCACAAGGTTCCTGCCTTGGACCTAGCTAATAATGGATGCAGTGTCCCCAGAATGTGAGCCAACTTATACCCCTCTTTTTGTTGTGGTTTTGGGGTATTGTTTGTCAGCAATAAGAAAGCTCACAAATAGAAAATTGCCAGCAAAGAAAGGAAGTCTTTGCTGTCACTGTATCTAACCACATGTTGCAAAAGCTTTTATAACTCATTTCTGGGAAAAGTAGTAGAAGTTTGAAGAAGTAGGCTAGAGAAAGTCTTAGTCTCCATATGAAGAGCTTGATGGATGATGGTGGTTGGAGCCTAGAGGCCCATAACACTGACACAGAAATTCAGGCAGCCAGCAAACACCAGCTTCACGAGGTTTCCAATGGAAAGGAGGACTCTATCGGAAACTGCACTGGAGGACATGCGTGTTTCATTTTGGCAAAGACCTTCGTCCACAGGTCTACATTTTGTCCACATTTTGCCCATATCCTAGGACATAGTGCCAGGCTGAATTTACAGGTGGTGAACTAATTGGTCTAACAGAGGAAAATTCAAGACTGCCCAATATTCCATCAGTGGCAAAGATAGTAATGGCTCTTTGGGACAGATATATGTGAAAATTGAGGGCAAAAGGCAAGCAAAACTTTTGAAAAACTTACATTGTGTCCTAGAGGGAATCACAGTAAAGTTGAGGCCCAGACAAAATAGGTGGTACAGAGACTATGCTATTATGTAGAAACAAAGTACATGTACAACAGCAACACACAAGGATATCTCAGGACATGTTGGAAACCAACAAAGCCCCACCCATCACAGACTCAAGGCACAATGAGGAGACCTTGCATTTGAGTGGAATCTCTGGTAGATCTTACAGAATTAAGGAAGGTCTCTTACAGAATTGGTTCTCTGGTATCCATTTCACTATCCTCAAACAGATAGGTATTCCAGGCCACTGTAGCCACAGCTGAGAGAGGCTTGGCTTGCAGACATTGACATTAAGTACCTGCTGCTGCTTTCATCAGCATATAGAACGCAAACCTAGCAGGGTAAGGGAGATTTCCACTCAATTTTCAAAGGAAGGACTGAGAAATCAAGCAAGAAGCCTGTAAGAAGGCAATCTGTAATGCCGTAGGAATCCTGGTAGAGATGCAGTTGTGACACCAGGAGGTCAGAGATGCCTGCAATCTGGAATGTCTGTGAGAGAAAGCATTGCATCACCATGCAGGACCGTAATGGTTGAGACATTGTGTCAACTTGAGACGTTTAGAAGTTTAACTAAGTAAGTCAGCAGGAGGCCAGAGTCCTCACTGTGTAAACACCTGAGCCTGTGTAAGAGGAGGACTCAGAGATGGTGAGCACAACACACCCACACCCTGGGGGGTGGTAGCCTGCTAACAATGTAAGCAGAGAAAAGAAACTTGCTCTCCCCCATTTTTGATTCTTGGGGCTTTTGCTATCTTCTGCTGCTTTGAACTGTTGCCTTTTAGCCATGCCACCCTACCTTGGAGCCAACTAATTAGGGACTGAAATCTCCACAAACTGTAAGCTAAACAAAACTTTTATCCCTAATTTTGACAGTTGGGTACATTGTCTTAGCAACAACAACAAATAGCTGACAGGAGAACTTGGAGTTGTACTGTTGGATTTGGCTCTTGCTTTGGTCTTCTTCTATTCTATTCCTTCTTGTTAGAATGGGAACATTCACCCCATGGCATTGTCCCTTGGGATTACAAAAGCTGTTTTATACTTTTACAGACACTCATAGCTAAGAATTTGCCACGTGTCTTAGAAAAGACTTAAGGGGCCGAGGAGATAGCTCAGTAGAATGAACGCTTGCCTGGCAAGCGCAAGGGCTGAGTTCAATCCCTGGTTCTGCAAAAAGACTGTGATAATGGGGGAAAGACAGACATTCATACTAATGAGACAGAACAGAACTCCCTCCCGAACAGGCCAAGCGTATATATTATGATTGATCTTTGACAAATGTGCAAGGTAAGTCAATGGAGAAAGTGCAGTCTTTGGGGCCGGGGAGATGGCTCGTTGGAATAAGCGCTTCCCAGGCAAGAGTAAGGGCCTGAGTTCAATCCCCAGTTCTGCCAAAATAAATAAATAAATAAATAAATAAATAAATAAAACTTACACTTTTGAAAAGGGCAGTAACTATTGAGACTTTGTGGAAAATGATGTGTTTCTGATTGTATGAAGGATACCTGTAATATGTTTGGTGAAATTATAAATGCTTTATTGTCTTTACTTGGAAATTAAGTATGGTCTCTCTCTCTTTCTCTCTCTCTCTCTCTCTCTCTCTCTCTCTCTCTCTCTCTCTCCAGGGATTGAACCAACTACCTTGTGCTTTCCAGGTAGGAATTTATGATGCTGAGCTATCTCCTTGGCCCTCAAGTTGTGGATTAAAAAGAGGCATGTATTTTTAATGGTAGGATGTGGCAGGTGGAGTACCAGCAAGATCACATCATGAATACATCACAGCCTCGGAAGCTGCCCCATGTCTGCATGAGGCTTTGGGAACAGCTAGACTCAAACTGTAACAGCAAAATGTATTCAGCTCACAGCTTGGAGAGGCTTCAGGTCATAGTCTGCTGGCTCTGTGGCTGGGTGACACAGCAGAGGTTATCAGAGAGGAGAACAGCTCACTGAGAGGCAGGCAGAGGGCAGTGAGCCCCAGCAGCAAGCCTGCCTTCTTGCTCTCCCTTTACACCTACAACCAGGCCATAGCCCTGTCGATGGGTTCCTGTCACACACAGGTAGGGCTTCCATTGTCCCCACCCAGCATGTGCTCATTCCAGTCAGAGGACTAATTTAGTACCACTCTCTCCCTTAGTCCCAGCATCACACCTCCTAGGTCCAGCTATCTTTGAAAAGTCCCACCTATGAGCATATGAGGGTTGTACAAACCTTAATGTTCTCCATAGTTTGTTTTGGGCCAAAGAAAATGCTACATTATATAGAGCAAAAGTATATAGAAATCAATTAGTGAGATAGAGGTTTGCAGGATAAGAGGACATGACAAAAGAAACAGATGGGAATTAGTGGTAGAGAGGCAAAAAGCAGATGGCATTTAAGGAAGGCGGAATGTTTCATGGGCAGAAGTGATTCTTTGGTTGAGGGCTCCTTGCCATGGGGCAGCAAAAGTTATGAATGAAAAATAGCAGTACTGGGAAAATATGGTGTTATAAGAAAGATAATCTGCTATATTTAGAATGAACTTTGAACCGATTAAATAATTGCCTAAAATCTCCAATTAACTTTTGATCAATTAAATAAAAGTTAAAATAAATTATCACTTTTATCTATAATTTTGATCAAAATGAAAAGACTGATCATACTTAATGTATTTGTGCATCTATATATCCATGTGGTCAGGCTGGTGTCTATTTGAAAGATAATTTAGAAACAAATTACAAATATATGTACTTCCTTTGACCTGTCAATCTCAGGTCACAGTGCAAAGATAATAGGTGCTGTGATGGGTAATATAGAACCAGCTTTTCAGAGACAATTGAAGCGTATGAGAATAATTAAGTTTCTTTATTTTTTTCCAATCTACAATATAGTAGTATAATTTATTATAAAAATTGCATACCAGCTCCATCATATTGATAAAGTCCTAAGTTCCCACGAACAGTGACAAACAGAATTTCCATAGAAAGAATTTCTAGTTAACAGTTCACACGTCTGTATGCGCAGTTGTGTGGCAGCGGGTTGCACAGCAAAGAGGAGCCTGAAGGTCGCAAGGTACTGGACGCTGCTCTGTTGGGTGAAGAGGGATTATTTAGAAAAGGTGGGGTCAGAGGAATCAGTCTGCCTCTATTTTATTGTTTATGGTTTTTTCCTGCTGAAGATTTGTGTACTTCTATAATATAAAATGTATTTCAACTTGAAGAAATCATTTTGGGATATGAATAAATCATTTTGGTGGAGAAACAAGAATATTAAGAAACAGATTAACTTTAAAGTGGATTTTAATCACCAGTGTAAGACAGAGCAATTCTGCTCACATCACAGTGAATTAAGTAATCAAGTTACTTATCTGGATTTGTTAAAATGTTTGAGACACCTTCCCTTTAGTTATTGGAAAAAACACTCGCTAATTTTCAGAAATTTAATGCATTTTATTAGCAATTTGAATTTAAATAGATTGATGAATTTAGTATAAGAACTTGTGGAAGAAACTGATGGAGTCATACAGATACCAGAACTGTGAATAGCAAGTATAGTTCATACAGATAATAGCTGCTAAAATTTTTAAAAGAATGAAAACTACTGTTGAAGAAGTTTGGAAAAATGGTCCAAGTTGGAACACAACAAAATTCCATGTAAGTAAACACTTATGTACTTTTTATTTTTACATATAAATTGAGACACAATGCCCCTATGAATGTTTTAACTATAAGCCCCAAGTGATAATCACATTTTAAAGAGAATTTCATATGTTTAAGTGCTCATAATTCCCAAGTTCTCATTCTAGGACATTTTTTTTTAATGGAGAAAAATAAACCATCATTGTGCAGTGATTTAGGTCTTGGAATTTACAGAACACTAGAAACCTGACAAGCACATGTATTTATATTACCGAAGTGAACTGAGTTTGATCAAGTTTACAATTCTGTGCTGCCGCAGAGGCGCACACTTGGGACTGCTGGGGCCCATATGGCAATGTGACACGTGTCATGGATCTGAGCCCCAGCCTGAAACTCAAGCAAAACAAAACCAGACAGAATAGTAAGCTGACTCTGCAAATGTGAGTCAGCTGTTCACAATAGGGTGTGAGATTTGAGATTTTCTCTTTGCTTAAAAATGCAGAAGGGTACTTTCTTAAGGATAAAAAGTACTTTTAAAAACAGATCAATCTGAATTAAGGAACAATGTGAGAAATACCTGTACAGAAAATTTTAAAGCCAAATAATTTTGCTTTTTTTTTAATTAAAAAAATCTAATTTTGCTTTCTAATGAATCTGTAAACCACTGCAACTCTGTTTTGTCCATTCAGGCTGCTATAACAAAATCCTGAGAGCTGAGTGGTAATGAAGAGACATTATTTCCCACAATCCTGAAGGCCAGGAAGTCCAACATCAAGGTGGCCAGTTCTGTTTGGTGTCTGGAAGGGACTGCTTCATGGCTGATGACAATGTTTTTACTTTCACCTCCCCTGACAGAAGAGTCTAACAAGCTCTTTGGGGCCTTTTTTGTAGTGGTATCAATCCATTCATGGAGGCTCAGCCCTCTTAATTCAGTCTCTCAAAAGCACTCCTAAGGGTGGATTAGGATTTCAGACTATGGATGAGGGAACAGGGATAAATGTAGTGCTTATCAGCGGGATCAACAAAAAGCAAGAAGCAAGGCTCTGCCAGTCCTGGATGTAGGAATGTTTCCCTGGAAGAGTGGAAGAAGAAGAAGATTACATTACAAATGCTAACATCCAATACAAATTGAATGCACATACAAACACGAAAACATACAAGATACTTAATTTAAGGTGTATGTAACTGGTGAATGTTCAGAATCAAGCTACTGAGGGTATCTGACCCCTCTTTTACCCCAAGGAGTCAAGCGAACACTAAACATGGTGGGTAAAGCTGAGAGTACACCATAGCACATGGATAACAGGTAGTTTTTGATGCCTGGCAAGCAAATAAAATTCTTCATAGTGTGAGAACCTCAGAGGAATTAAAAAGAAAACCCAGCACACATGGGTGTGGGCAGAAAGAGGTGGAAACCTCAGAAACATCAGCGGAGTTTGAGCCCTGCTAGGTAAGAATGCACAAGACTCTGCTATCATTGAGGGTATTTGATAACTGCACAGGGTAGGTGGCAGAACCCCCTGCTGACCTCCTTCCCAATTCTTGAAGTCAGTATTCACATTGGCTTAGGATTGAGTGGGCTGCTTGCAAGGGCTGAAGTACAAAAGAAGAGCAACACCAACCCTACAGAGGGTGCTTCTTTAAAGCATGGGAGATCTTTCCATTTGCTTTTATTGTTGTTTATTATGGTGCTCTGTTTTGCTTTTGTTGCTCTTTGCATCTATTTTTCCAGATATGAGCAGGAATCCTTGCAGCTTAAGAGGAGGCACAGAGATTGCACTTCTTAAGTCTTTTCTTCGAAAGGCTTTGCAAATGGTGACACTTACCTTGAAGTGAATTTATTAGTTCAATTATAAGATGACCTTTTTCTTTTAATATTTAATTTCTGCTGAACAGTAAAGCAAAGAAAACTGCCTCTCTACTCAGATATTATGACTGATGACTACTTTTTCTGCCAAATAACAAGATGGATATCACTTTTCATCCTGAGGAAATGGGATCCTCAGTATCTGGAGAAAGCGAGCTAGGAGCCATGGCTGCCAGAGAGGTGAGACTTCAAAGAATGTTTGCTGAACCAGACATTTTAGGTGCAAAATGATAAAAAAAAAAAAAATAGGTATCTTAAAGCAAAAATAGTGAGATGACCGGAGTTTCTTTTGAAGAGCAGTCAGCAGAGATGGTACAGGACTCTTTTAGTGTAAATTAAAAAATCGATTTGGGGGCTGTCTGTCTATGTCTGATATATCTAGATTATGCGTGCTGCCCTCCAACATGGTGCCCGATGGGGGATCCGTTCTGGAGTTCTCCTGTGAATATGAAAATCCTCAGATTTTTCAAACCCTTTTTATGAATTGGCATGAAATTTGCACACACTTGTGCACCTTCTTCTGTGAGCCTAAAATCTTTGCCAGATTACTTATAACACCTAGTGTAATGTACATTCTATGTCACTAGTCACAAAAGTCTGCTATTTAAGTAGTGATAAGGAATACACACGTAATGTCCTTCTGTCTTTTCCATCACTATTTGGTTGAACTACGGGGGCAGTACACAAGGCACGTTGTGTTTCCATATAGAAGTGAACCTTCTGTACAGGATAATTTCATGTTCGCTTGAACTCTTAAAAACTGTGCTCATGATGAAAGTAAACACAGCCGCGGAGGTCTCGAGTACAAAACACAAAGGAAGGTAATAAGCAGGTGTGCGACTTCCTTTAAGTTCTGGAAAATCAGTAACAGGATGTTTTGGATAAAACTTTTGAGAGTAAATTAAAGTAATCCAAAAGCACGAGTCCAGGAATAGACCAGTGATACGTGACTTGAAGCTAAGCTCACTAGTGTGTGTGGAAGAAACCTAACGCTTCATTCAGTCTTACTCAATGACGTGCGTTCCTGTGGGTGCTCTCAGTGCAGGGGCGGCCTGGGTGTCACCCAACCACACACGGTCGACTCAAACTAAAACCAAGAATTAAAGAGCGTGCACAGAATGATTTAAGAAGAACTGACAGTCGAGGAATAAGAAGAGAAAGCTACGGAAAATAAGAGCCATCAGGAAAAGTACAGGAGAGCTTGGAACTGAAAAATGCAAAAATGAGTGAGAATTTAATATTAAGGGAGTTACAAAAGGGAAGGGCTGCTCTTCTTGACTGACGAATTCTGTCTAAAATAAATGAGTGTAAAATTAGAAAATCCTGACTTTCACAACATGTGACCTCATTGTTGACCCAGAGATCTGTGAGCAGCTGCGCCACGTGATGCCAAAGCCGACATGGCAGAATATCCACTTACAGCTCTCGCGTCGGCCTGAGGGTCATGGGGAGTTTGAAAGGAAGAAGAATCCTCTACAGGAGAAAGGATAGTCGTTACTCCCTCTACGAAATGATGGTGCTTGACATCACACTTTACACTCTGGAATTATGGGCTTTCTGGGGTTACTGAACCTAACAAATGCAGCTTCACCTAGGCTCGCAAATAGTGCACAGTCCAAATTAAGAGGTGCTACACGTGGCAAACACCTAGATTTTATGTAATATATTTTACAAAGAAGGTTACATATATCATGAATTTTTAGTAGTGATTATATAATGAAATAATGTAGTTTAGATGTGTTGAACTGAATTAAATAATACAGCAATCCAGGCACGGTGGTGCACAGCTCTAATCATAGCGCCCTGAGAAACTGAGACCAAAGTTTGAGACCAGACTAGATAACTTGTTTCAAAATGGAAAAAAGTAAAAGAAAAAAGAATGGGCGCTGGCTTAAATTCTCAGTACCATGAAAAGGGAGCAAGTGTTAAAACAACGTCACCAGTTTTTTTTTTTTTTTTTTAATGACTATTAGATAGTTTAAAATATTGCATGATGCACAAATTATCCTTGTAACAGACAGGACTGCTAAATATCCAATTGCCCGTTTATCAAACTCCTGCTGACAGAATCAATTTAATCACTGGTAGAGGAAATAATTAACAGAAGACAGACTGTGGAATAATCACCGAACTGTCCTAAACACATCTGAAAGTTGAGGCAATGGGAAAAAAGCAGAAGATTTTAAAGTAAAAAACTAAAAATACAGAACAATAAACACAGTATAAACAACCCGACTGAACTTAGAAATGGAGACAAGAAGAAGGGACTCCCAGTTTTTCATGTGATAAAGATATTGAAGCTACATAAAATCCATATTGCACTTTGATGTTACAGTAACATAACCTACATCTCTTACCTTCAACTATTTAACAAATCTGTGAGAAAAACAGGATAAAATACTAAAAATTACTAAATCTACATTGAGAATGGTTTTATATTTTTCTGTAAGCATTAAAAATGCAGAAGTACCTGGTAAAAATCGCCAAAAGTTTTATATTCTTCTATTTTTGATGACATCTTATTTTCATCCATATAGATTTTACATTGAAAAATACATATAAGTTATGAACATATAAAATGAAATTACACAAAATGATTGGAATTCTTTACTGAAAAAAGTTCCACTCATATATATTTATATTAATTTAATTCCTTCTACTCTCCTTCGAGATGATCTATAATTGAAACATCAGAATGAATATGATTCAATTCATTGACATTCCATCACTATTGTATTTACTAATTATATTTAAATAGAATTGTGTCAAATGCTAATGAATATTTATTGTAACTAAAGCATCAAACTCTGAGACAGATAAATACTTTTATTCTAACTTGCCAGAATTCACCTTTAAATAGGCAATTTGACATATTTATAAAGGCAACTTGGCAGAATTGCACTTTGATACTTCTCATCGGTCTTGTTTGACCTGATTTTAAATTTGCACTTTTCTTTCTGCTTTTAATCACAGAATTAAATTTTTGAGTTCTAATGGTCAGCCTTAAAGAAGACATAATAGATTCTAGTCATCTCAGAGTGCAAATGGATACAACATCGGTTACAAATGTAAAAGTAGTTTCATCACTTTCACTGGTAATCATTCGGAGAGCACAACTCACGAAATTTCAGTAAGCAGCATTTCTACTGTGCTAACTACAAATGTGTTTAAGAGTCATTTAACTCAAAATTGAATATTTTTGGACCCTTTAAATTATCACAAAAATATGCCTTACACTATTCAAAAATATTGTGTAATGGAATTTTAGAAATACATAATAGTACATCTATTTCAAGAGACCATAGAGGTAGATCTCCTTTCGCATGTTTTCGATCTTGAATATCCTCAGAGTCACAGTAGCCATTGGTTAATGAGGTCGTCGTCAGGAAACAGATCTTAGGAAGCCACAGGTTAAGTACATGCAACCTGGTGGAAAAACATTGACTCAAGAACTAATATAAAAAATAACTAATCAGAATGACATAATTTTGTTGTTTTTCTGAAAGAAATATTTATTTTAAAGTATATGCACTGTATATGAATGCCACAAAATCCTTGAATATTTTTCATTAATTATTGTGCATCTTCTGCAATAAGCTGATTGTGTTTGCAATATCTGCATCACTATCTGGCAAATGTGACAATTTACAACGTCCTGGTTAATTAAAAGCCTTTCATTCAAAAAAATATTTGACAATATATAGTGTTAATAATTGAAATCGTAACAAATGTTGTTTAATCAATGACTTCTGGAAATAAGATAATTTGAGGAATATATATATATATATATATATATATATATATATATATCATTGTCAAATTTATAAGATTTATGAAATAGAAATTATAGCGCAGGTCTATATCTTTCCTGCATTTTCATTTTGATCGGCATTACAACAAAAGTCCTCTAGATGGCAGTGTTTACCACAGTTAGAAAATTTTAGTCTTTTTTTTTTTTTTTTTTAAACTCAAAATGACATTCAACTGAGCTAAATAATATATGGTTAAAATTGATTTTTTTCTTGTACTCAACATCTCTTCAGTAATTTTGCTTTGCTTTAAGTGAATGCTTAACTTAATTCTGCAAGTTGTTGCTCATTCATTAGATTATTATAGCAGTCTAATTCTCAAGTTTCTAGGAAAAATTGAGTTGACCCAAAAACTTCAGAGTAAATATATGGGACCTGTATCCTTTTGAGGAATTAAAGAAAGTTACTGAGACTATGGTAAGCAAGATGAAAAAAGTCTTAACAACTAATTACATGAGCTGCAGTTTAAAAAAATAAAAAACTAAAACTTGTATATTACCCAGGACTGGAAAGGAGGTGGAGGTGCAGATGCTGTACTAAAACTTAAAGCCTTAGAAGCAAGGAAGATTCTCATTGTCTAGGACAGAAATTATGGATTTAGTTTTCCTCATTCTGATGAGCTTTCCCAATTAGTCAGATGTACAACATAATCTAGGGCAGTCCCACTGTCAGAAAAATTGAGGCTGGGTTAAATTATTTTTAACTATGAACTCATAAAGCTAATCATAAAAGTACCAGGAAACTCGCACTTTTCCAATGGCTGCACTGTACACTGCTGTACAATAGACACTGTCGAAAGGCCTCATACAGGCACTGAAAATTTTGACTTTTTCTAAAACCGAGAGTGGACAGAGATGAGCAAATTCAATCTCGGTGACTGACTTGCATACTTTCTAAAGCTATTGAATACTTGTCACTGATGGCTAAAAGGGATTTATTTCTCTAGCTTTCAGTTAGTAGCTCAGTCACATTATTTGTAATACATGTTGCTGGATAAATTCCTATAGGTACAAATGAAATCCTGTTGTATTTTCAGTTTTGATTTGATAATTTAGAGACTAACATATAAATTTGATGAAATACACGCAATGCTAAAATACAAGTGTTGGGCCAGAGAGACAGCGTGGTGGTCCAAGCACCTGCCTGCCATGGGCGTGGGTTCGGTACCCGGCACTGCATGCCATGCTGGTCCCATACTATGCCAGCCACCAAAACCAGGTGCAGTGGCGCCCACCTGTAATCCCACAGCTGTGGAGGCTGAGACAAGTGGATCACTACAAGTTTGAGCTGCTTAGCGAGACCCTATACCAAATGAATAAACTTAAAAAAACAAAACAATTTTTTTTAAAAAAATACAAATGTTACCTGCAGCAGGGCTCCGCAGCATTGGCAGTACTGCCAACCAGTGCAACATGACTGCTTGTTGTGGGTGTGTTTGCATGTGTTGGGAGAGGAGGTACGGAATAATTCACACCACCCCTGTCTCTGTTCTCTAACTGCCAGCCCCAGAGCTCCCTGATCACTCAGCCTGGCAATCCACGGGCTTCCAGACATAGTGACACAGATCCCAAAGGACACAACCACTCACGGTTCAGAAGTACCTATGCAGACATCTGAGTTTTCACTTTTTCTTATTCTCCTTTTTCTTATTCTCCTTAATAATTACTAAATGCCAATTAAGTTACCATGGTTCATAGATTAGTCTTTTTTTTTTTTTTTCCAGAAGCAGGGATTGAACTCAGACCCTTGTGATTCCCAGGCAAGCACTTATTCTACAGAGCCATCTTCCTGGCCCCAGATTAGCCTTTTTATAGAAAAATTAATCAGGAATATGGTCAATATGGTCAAGTAATTGGGTGGTGGTGGTGAGCTTCTCCTCTGGTCAAGACTTTTGAGAGGAGCTGAAGTGAGCTTCTCACCCTTCGGATGCGGGAGGTTGGTCTTTATTTAAAAATGAAGCACCTCAGATCTTTTAAGGTGATGCATAGTGTACCGTACTCCATTTAGACTGATTTTGGACTGTGTCTCATTGAGATCCAGGTATTTATTGCTGAAGAGGATTATCGGCCCATCTTTCACTCAGGGTCTTCATAAAGACAACCAACTCACGGCAAGAAGGGACTGAGTCTACCAGGACCAGCTTGGCGAGCTAAGTCCACAGTGTGTGAGAGAAGCAGTTTTATATAATTTTGAGGATGGAATGGGGGAGACAGCGCCAAGAAGGGAGGAGCCCTTATAAACTGAGGATCACCCAAAGATGTCACCCGGGCGCGTGTTCTCTCGTCTCTGGCAATGCCTTTCATTTATATCAGTGGCCTCAAGCTCCACACTGTCCAATAAGTGCCTTATGCCCCTCTTCTGTGCAGTCCTATCTTCCTCTCAAAGGTAGCAGAGTGCAAACAGACCAGATCTTACTTCGAAGTGAAAGGAAAATTTGACTCTAGGTATCTTATAGCTGTGCAGAAAGTCAAGTTTAGTATGTTAAGAGTGGATAAATTTCTAGAACCCCTGAGCAGTCAGTACAGTGAAAGAATGCTTAATATACAATGAACTGCTCTATGGTAAGATAGTAGGCAACATTCCTTCCCCAAAGTTCTTGTCCTCCTAAGAGGCATGATGGTTTGTATTCAAGGTGCCTTTAGGGCCTTTGCTGATTCAAGTGTGATCCACAGATTTATAGGCTCAGCATCCCCTGAAAGCGGCTTAGAAATGCACGACCTCAACTTCCACCGAAATTTAATATTCTAAACTTGCATTTTAATTTAATAAACTCTTGGGGAGAATTTTATTCACATTAGTATTTGAGAAAGATGAAATCAGGTGAAGTTAGGGATCCCCAAATGTTATTTAAATCATACAGTCAAGTTTAGGGTATTATTGCATTTGCAATGCTCAGCTCAGGAAACAATCTAGAAGGAGGGAGAATCTGTGGGGATAGGAAGGGAATCTGGGAAAGGATTAAAAAAATTTTGTGAGATATTTTAATGTAGTGAGACTTAAATTTTTGAATAAATTAATAGATTTACAATCCTAAATTTATCCTTAATGTGTTTTATAAATATGACATTTTTGCTCACTTTCTTCCCATTAGCTGCAGTATTAACCGTAAGTATCACCTAATCTCTAGGTTCTGCTTGCCTGTTGTAAAATAACAAAAATCATCACTTTTTCTCCTAGTATGGTGAGAAAAATAGCATTAAAAATATTTTCATCCTTTTCTTTCATCGGAACCATTAAAAATACTCCCATTGTATAGCTATGATTTGGAGAAATTGAACAAATAAAATTTATAATTAGGTCATCAGTACACAACACGCCTGTGTGTTTATTTTCAAAATCAAAACAGCACCTTAATTTTTAAAAGACATGGAGACATTTATAATCTTTTTGAAACTACCACAAAAAATTTTGCTTATTTTATATTACACAATGATATTTTAAGGGAAAATGTCCTATTTAGGCTTCCTTATAAACTTCACCTGTATTTCCTATAGTACCTATATTTTTTAATGAATCCCATGCGTGTCCTAGCTTAGCTCTCCTTTTTACTATTGGCGGTAATACTACTGTGGCTGTACTGGGTCTCAAACCCAGAGCTCCCTGCAGGAGTGGTTCGGCATTGACCACGCCCTCAGTCCTAGTTGGCCATTAAGCAGACCAGCACCTTTCCTCAGAGCCAGAAAGGCATTCGGGGGCTCTGCAGGTCCTCTGTGATTGTTTCTCTAATGAGTCACCAGGTCAGTGAATCCTCAAGGGATGAAGTAACACTGTGCCTTTAAGGGCCTTCCAAAAGCTGGTATTAATATATAGCTCTGAGTAAGGTTTCCGTTTAAAAAGCAAAGAACATATGTGCACAAATGCACACGTGGAGCCGCACAGTCTTGATGAGCAGGACATTGATTTAAAGCCCAGATAAGGCATAGGCGTCTTTAGAAAGCTAAGCAATCTGCATCTGCAGGACTTCTGGTTGATGGGTGACATGGAAATAAACCAGGGCTGCAGAAGTCAACAAAAGCCCTGGTCTCCCCGGCTCATCCTGATTCAATTAGAGCGAAGTGGTGTTTGAAACTTGGTTCCTAACAGAGAAAAATGAGGTGTCTCTATCTTGCTGTACATTAGTAAGTCTACTTATGTGAACGTTATGCAACAAATTAGGCTCCCGAAAGACAGCTAAGTGAGTTTATCTTTTGAGAAGACAGCAAATATCATAAGCATAGAAAGGCAGAAAAGAATAGAGAACGAAAGTTCCTAAAATATTTTTCAATTAATATAGTTTCATTTATGATAACATAGGCTTTTTACTGAGAAATTAATAAAAGATGGTTTTTAAAATATTGCATTAAATTTAATTTTTAAGAAATATTAGACTAAAAAATTGTGATTTTTTTAGGCAAAAGTTGTTATGCTTAAAATGTGTTTTTCTTTCAACATTTTTGTGTCTCTTTTTAAATTTTAAATAGAAGTTTTTTTTCCAAACAATGTAAAGAAATGTTGGCTTTACATGACTAGGCACTTATCATTTACACAACTGAGATTCAAATATGTAACACTTGATATTTTAATTCCATGGTTCCTACCTACAAAAATAAATATCATACAGTTCCAAGAAAAAATGTTCCTATTAAATTTCACTTGAAATCATGACTTCTGTGAAACTATAAAAATGTAATCATTTT
>NW_004524751.1:2606318-2643307 GCF_000260255.1 Octodon degus
AACTATCATAAAATTGTAGTTCATGTTTCCCTGTACAAATGAAGCCTACTGCTGAGTTTGATATTTATTATAAAAGCTATAATCTAATGTCAAATATCCTGAAATCCTAAATAAGCAATGATAAACACAATTCAATACTTTCTTTGTAAAATAATCATGATAAAATAGCGGCTCTGGCAAGTGTCAGTTTATGTTGTGATAAGTTTTAAAGCCACAAACCTGGTATCTGTAATTTTCGTGGATCATGATAATACAACCAGTTGGTCTAAATTTAGTTCAATCATTCGAATAGAGTTAGTTCAATCATTCGAACACCTGCTTTCCTTTGTAATTTGATTATCTTGGACTAGGTTTTTGTTAAAATATAAAGAGAGGAAGGGGAGAGAGAGAGAGAGAGAGAGAGAGAGAGAGAGACAGACAGACAGACAGACAGACAGACAGACAGAGACAGAGATTCCAAAGGAAAGAGCTAATAATATACAGTGAAGCAATAAGCAAGAGAAATAATCAAGCAGCTTACTATAATTTGCCAGTTTGAAAAGCCCTAAAAGGTGTTAATTTTCTTTTTGGGGTGTTAAAATTTTGCATTGTCATTTTCTAAAAGTGACAATACACATAACCCTGAGCATTTTATCACCCACCCCAGAACAGCCTAGGAGTCTAGTCTCTTTTAAAATGGGGACAATAATGCCTGCTGTGAGAGGAGCGGCCCTGTGATGGATTGATTAATGTCTGTTAGACACAATAAGGCATTGGGATTAAAGGAACTTTAGAAGTGCAGAGCACAAAAGTATTTTTTATTTTAGTCCTTACTCTGATTGGAATACAAAACTGGTCCATTCGAGTTGAAAATATTACTCCTGAAGTCCTGGAGGAGAAAAGTTCACCCTAAATACCACAGTCTGTGTCTTCTGTAGAACCCGAAACTCACAGAGAAGGCCTTTGCAGCTCCTGTGGGAAATGTAGTTTCAGGATACGGAGGGCTAACTAGAAAATCTCAGAAAGAATCCAATTAAAAAACTGCAATGCTTAATAATTCAGGTTATTAAATCCCATTACATAACATTGATTGTTTAGGGTATAAATAGCACACTTGCTAAGGTTGGGAAATAGAAGATAACCATATTAGCTCAACATCTGCATCCACAGAGCTGTGAAGAGTCCTCAGCTAGCCAGCCAAAGAGGACTTAGCTTTACGAATAACCCATGACCTATTTAACCAGCGAAGAACAGGCAGGAAAAGTTCCTATTGCCCAGGTGATTTAATTCCTAAAGTGCTAATCAGGTATGAGACTCAGAAGAGCATCATCCTCGCTCGTTGAAGAAAATATACAGTGAAATGGGGAGCACAGTTACAGAGATGTAAGTGGGAGCCTAATACTATACTGAAAAATCTACATTGCATGTCAAACTGGTTCTCTAACATTTTATGAAATTCACTGAAAACTGATAAAATGCAGCGAGAAAACCAATATCTAGTCCCCTGCAGTACTAAAATTAATATTTCCTGAATTCATAATTTTACAGATACTTATTGTGAACAGCAGAGCAGAAACTAATGTGAATAGCTCTCAATATACACACGCCTTGCGCGGGGTTTTGAACAGAAGCTTAAAATTACAACAAAAAAGGGTTAGGCATGTGGGAATTTATACTTAACTCTTCTACAACTATTAATAAAATCTCCAATAATAGCACTCACTCAGAGTCTAGCAATCAGAAGACAGCACTGCAAGAAAGTTTCATCCACTCTAATAGGTACAACTGACACGCTTAAGGAAATGCATTCATTTAGGTCTGCTAAAGAAACACCTCAGATGGAATGCCCTGAGACAGTAGGTCTATTCTACATTTTACAATCTAGACATATCTCACTCTGGGTTTTTGACGTGTGGTCTCCTTTAATTGAAGTTTCATGGCTATAAATTTGAACATGTGATTGTTTTCTTCTCTTCTGTAAAGCTCCATCCTCTGTTCATACTAAGATTTCACTTGTGACCACGGAGGTAATATTGGGTTCTGCTAACTTCGAGCTATCCCTTAGCAAACAGAAATAACTCCAGTTGGTAATAATGTTAAACAATTATTCCTAGGAGACGTGCTGCTGCCGCACGACTTTCAAATGACTAGGGCATGATTCGAAGGTAACGTTACCGTTCATGAGATGAGCCGCAGAGGCTGTGCTGCTGTTTATTGTAAATATAATAGAAAAATGGTTAATTTATTGGAAAATAATGCACAGAATAAACTAGATGACAACTGCAGCAATATACCAATTTTAATTTCTGATTGGCACAATGGGGAAAGATAAAAGAATGATCCTTTAATTCACTCATTAATGTATTAGGTAATATTAGTGACATACAGATCCTGCAGCAATCTCTTAATTTTTTTATAAATTCTAATCATACAAAATATTTGTAGAATAGTTGGCTGTATAAAAGCACTTTCATCGAATTGCCTGACAGAAAATGTCTAATATTTCATACGAAAAGATCCAGGTAATGAATTTTACACTAAACACACAGGCACAGTAGTTTTACTGCGAATATTCTTCTGAAGAAAAGTTTTATTGTGAATATACTTCTGAGGAAAAAAAAAGTAGGCCTTATATTTTCTTGGAAGGAAAATATATTAAACAAGTAAAATAAATAATGGATTATTCACACAATATGTTGTAGTTTGGTAAATTTTCAGTCCTTTTAAAAAACTTTTAACTTTAACGTCTAAAGCAAATGCTCACATTTTAAAAAAGGATAACTGTTAAAAAAAGAAGAAATTCTTCAATATGCCATCAGTCCCTTCAATGTCCATACATACAAGTACAGTATGGGGAACATGGAGGTTTAAAATGCCCTTTTCTATAAGTTCGAACGAGTTATTTAATCATGCATCAAGACCTTTTCAGCCAACCTTTATAGGTCATTCAGAAAAATAATTCTTTTTTTCCCAAGTGAACTGTTAATGATAATGCCTCATACTTAGGTATCTGGCGTCGTACCTAAAACGTACGCAAACCTTCATGGTTTACTGATTTCAAAAGATCGATGTGATGCAGACAGCGCTTTAGGGAGCCAGGGTTAAAGGCGCAAGGTTAATCCCGCCCGGAGTCACTGCACCGGGCTCGGGTCTGAAATGCAGAAATGTGCGAGGGTGTGCTACCGAGCTGGAGTCGGGGAAGTGAACTACTCCGGGAAAAAATCAAGCTGTACTGCGGTGGGCCGGCACCGCGGGGCGCGGAGGAGCGCAGCCGGCCGGAGCGGCGGCCGCGGCAGAGGAGAAGTTTGGCGGGGCCGGGAGGGCTGCGCGGCCAGGGCTGGCGCGGGAGGCTGGCCGGGGACCGGGACTTCCCCGACCTTGCAGGAGAGGAGCACCCAGCTCGCTCCCGGGTCCAGCCTGGGGGTGCATCCCGTCCGCCTCGGGTGCCCGGCCTGGGGGTGCATCCCGTCCGCCTCGGGGTGCCCGGCCTAGGGGTGCATCCCGTCCGCCTCGGGGTGCTCGGCCTGGGGGTGCATCCCGTCCGCCTCGGGGTGCCCGGCGCACCACCCCGGAGTCCCACGCCGCGCCGCGCCCGGTCCGGCGCCGAGCTCCCCGGGAGCGGCGGCCGTGGGCTCCCCGATGCTGCGCTCGGCCCCTCCGCTTCGCGAGCCCGAGTTCCGACGTGCAGCTACGAAAGATCGGGCGCCTGGGGGACCCCGCCGGCCCTCGGCGGCTATCGAGGATCCCCACGCCCGCACCGCAGCCGCCGCCGCCGCCGCCGCGCCGCCGGAGTGCCGGGCTCTGAGGTTGCAGCCCCGGACGCGCATCCGAGCGCCGCCCCCTCCCTCGGGCCCTGCTGCGCATGCTCAGTGCGCGTCCCGGAACCGGCTCCCCTGGGACCGGGATCACTGCTCCGGGTTTTCGCGGCTGCCGACGGGGCCCGGGAGGGCAGGCCCGGAGACAGTCGGCTCCTTGTTCCGCGCCCCGCCCTCGCGCGGCTGGGGCCGCCCGCACCGCAAGATGCGGGCCAATCAGGGGAGGGGGCGGGGCGTCGGCCGCCACGCCCTCCCTCTGGGCTTATTGAGAGTTATATCAAGAAATTCAGTTCAGAGCGAGGAGAGGGAGGAGAGGGGCAGAGGAGCGGGGAGAGGGAGAGCACGCGAGACGGGAGGAGCGCCTGCGACTCTGGAGCACGAAAGACATCACCGATTAGGAATTTGTCGGGTCACTGTCACCTGGGAGAGCAGCCAGAAATTCAGCATCACCCCAACTCTGACGTTTCCTCCAAGAAGTTAGAGACTTGAGCAGTATTGACATCAGATGGAAATGGTTTGCTTGACTGTGGAAATACTCCTGAACTGAAGGAGTACAACTGGAGGTTGTGTGTGCGTGTGAAATACCAGAAGAGCCCAGACCCAGTGTGTACAGAGACGAAATGTGGAGAGAATGACTAACGACAAATCTGTGACTATGTTCTCCGGAGTTGCTAATTTGCCAGCCCGAAGGCACACATTTTAGAAGGAGGAAACGTTTTGCTGCTTCGGATTTCTCCCCAAACTGGTGCTACCAGATGCATGGCTTTCTGTGTCGGAAGAAATCCTTCCTAACTGCAGCATACCGAAAAGGGGAAAGGTTAAGGCAACTAACGTAAGTGTAAAGTTTCGCATGCACAATTGTAAATTCTATGCTCAGATGTGCCCTCGGTGTAGATGAGGGATGTTTGTAATTGGGCAGACGGTTGGGGCAGAGCTCTCCTACGGGGCTGCATCTGCAACCCTACCTGCATCACTCTGCCAGAACTAATCGCGGGCATCAGCTACCGTGCAGTCTAATGCAGATAAGATTAGAGTCTGGAAACTGACCAGTCCTACTCAAGTGGGTATCTGCCAGGAGCCTTTGCACCCGTTTCAATTGCAGTTAGGGGAGCATGCGAACGGAAGCCTTTCTGCGTGCATTAGTGGATTGCAGTATTTATGTGTAGCAAATGTTACTAATATTATAACCAGAGATCGGGGTTAAGAAACTGCATTTTTTCCCTCTTATACTCAGTAGAAAATATTGTGGTGTTCTGTAGGAATGTTAGCTGCGTTTCACTTCTAATCCCAGCACTCTTTCACCTCTACGACAAGGAATCTGTGTATTTCTACATTTTTGAAAGTTTGAATGCGTTTATTAATCTGGATGATGATATTTTGGCAAAATGGAGAAAGGAGAACAGGCTCTGGGTAAGAAATTTGGAGTCTTGGTATTGTGCTTTTAGGCAATCAGGATACATAGTGGCCGGTGACTGTAGCCTGTGATGCCGCAGCAGCATGTCCGGGTGCTGCTTCCCCAGTAAGACTGTATCACAAGGCAGTTGAACAACTGGGAGGAAAGAAAGAGGTGGTCTTTTTAGAAAAAAGGATGACTCAGTGTGGCAGAGAAGAAAACACATCATATTTGGCATATGACAAAGCAGTTAATAAGAAGCATAGCTAAGCACTCAGGGGTTTTCACTTCCACCTAAAACAACTGAGGGAGGTGGGTTAGAGGCCAGGCGGTGGGTAAGACAGGGGGAGGGGAGAAGAGAACAAGAATTCATGGTTTGAATTAGAGGATTAAAAAAAAAATTAAGCATGGGGAAACAGGTAAAAATAGCTGTCGTCTTTAATTGAAAAGTAGATAATTTCATTTTGTCCAGGCAAATGCAACAAGCAGGAAATATTGAGTGTTTTTTATCTACAGAGTTAACTTGCGAACAGTAGCAGAGCAAACTGCCATGTTTACTAACATGCAGTGGAAAATGTGGTGGGCTATTTTGTGACTGTGCTTGTATTTACTGAAGAATAATGTTGTCTGTACGATTGTGTTGACAGTGGCTGTCTCCAAATAAGCGATGAGATGTAATGCATCCTCCAGTCCATGCACACTTCCTCTTACAGTCTGTGCATCATTCCTCAGTGGAAACCTTTAAGCCCTAAAGCCCAGGAAAAGAAAATAAATACATTATCATGGACCTGAGGGATTTTTACCTGTTGGCTGCTCTGATTGCCTGTTTAAGGTTGGATTCCGCAATAGCCCAAGAACTTATTTACACTATTAGAGAGGAATTGCCTGAAAATGTGCCCATAGGAAACATACCAAAGGATCTGAACATTTCTCACATCAATGCTGCCACGGGGACTAGTGCCAGCCTTGTCTACAGACTGGTTTCTAAAGCTGGGGATGCCCCTTTGGTGAAAGTATCCAGCAGCACTGGAGAAATTTTCACAACTTCCAATAGAATAGACAGAGAAAAACTCTGTGCTGGAGCTTCTTATGCTGAGGAGAATGAGTGTTTCTTTGAACTCGAGGTGGTGATCCTCCCCAATGACTTTTTCAGGCTGATCAAAATAAAGATAATTGTCAAGGATACCAATGATAATGCCCCCATGTTCCCATCTCCTGTCATCAATATTTCCATTCCAGAAAACACTTTGATCAACAGCCGCTTTCCAATTCCATCAGCAACAGATCCTGACACAGGCTTCAATGGTGTACAGCATTATGAATTGCTAAATGGGCAGAGTGTTTTTGGACTGGATATTGTGGAAACTCCGGAGGGAGAGAAGTGGCCGCAATTGATTGTTCAGCAAAACTTGGATAGAGAACAGAAAGATACCTATGTGATGAAAATCAAAGTGGAGGATGGAGGCACTCCGCAGAAATCCAGTACGGCCATACTGCAGGTCACAGTAAGTGATGTAAATGACAACAGGCCAGTGTTTAAAGAGGGTCAGGTGGAGGTCCATATTCCAGAGAATGCTCCTGTAGGTACCTCTGTCATTCAGCTCCATGCCACTGATGCAGATATAGGCAGTAATGCTGAAATCCGGTACATTTTTGGTGCCCAGGTTGCCCCTGCAACCAAGAGACTCTTTGCTTTAAATAATACCACTGGGCTGATTACAGTTCAGAGGTCCTTAGACAGAGAAGAGACAGCCATTCACAAAGTGACAGTGCTGGCCAGTGATGGCAGCTCCACTCCTGCTCGAGCAACGGTTACCATCAATGTCACCGATGTCAATGATAACCCTCCGAACATAGACCTCAGGTACATTATAAGTCCCATCAATGGCACGGTGTATTTATCTGAGAAAGATCCTGTCAATACGAAGATTGCCCTAATTACAGTCTCAGATAAGGACACAGATGTGAATGGCAAAGTGATCTGTTTTATTGAAAGAGAGGTCCCATTTCATTTGAAGGCAGTATATGACAACCAGTATTTGTTAGAGACCTCTTCTCTGTTGGACTATGAGGGCACCAAAGAATTCAGCTTTAAAATTGTTGCTTCTGATTCTGGGAAGCCCAGTTTAAACCAGACCGCCCTGGTAAGAGTTAAGCTTGAGGATGAAAATGACAACCCACCAATTTTCAACCAGCCTGTAATTGAGCTGTCAGTTTCTGAAAACAACCGACGTGGGTTATACTTAACAACTATTAGTGCCACAGATGAAGACAGTGGGAAAAATGCAGACATTGTTTATCAGCTTGGACCCAATGCCTCCTTCTTTGATCTGGATCGAAAGACAGGAGTTTTGACAGCCTCCAGAGTCTTTGACAGAGAAGAACAAGAACGATTTATTTTTACAGTAACTGCCAGGGACAATGGGACCCCTCCCCTCCAAAGCCAAGCGGCTGTGATAGTTACTGTTCTGGATGAGAATGACAATAGCCCCAAGTTTACTCATAATCATTTTCAATTTTTTGTGTCTGAGAATCTGCCAAAGTATAGTACTGTGGGGGTGATCACGGTGACAGATGCAGATGCCGGAGAAAATAAAGCTGTGACTCTTTCCATTCTCAATGACAATGATAATTTTGTGTTGGATCCCTATTCTGGAGTCATAAAGTCAAATGTCTCATTTGATAGAGAGCAACAGAGTTCCTACACTTTTGATGTCAAAGCCACTGATGGAGGACAACCACCTCGTTCCTCCACTGCAAAAGTAACCATCAATGTCATGGATGTCAATGACAACAGCCCAGTTGTCATTTCTCCACCATCTAATACTTCGTTTAAGTTGGTGCCCCTCTCAGCCATTCCTGGGTCCGTGGTTGCTGAAGTGTTTGCGGTGGATATCGACACTGGAATGAATGCAGAACTGAAGTACACCATAGTGAGTGGGAACAACAAAGGCTTGTTTCGGATTGACCCAGTGACAGGTAACATCACATTGGAAGAAAAACCAGCGCTCACGGATGTGGGCTTGCACCGTTTGGTGGTCAACATAAGTGACCTGGGGTACCCTAAGGCTTTGCACACGCTTGTGCTTGTGTTTCTGTATGTGAATGACACTGCTGGAAATGCCTCCTATATCTATGACTTGATCCGAAGGACTATGGAGACCCCATTGGACAGGAACATAGGGGACAGCAGCCAGCCCTATCAAAACGAAGACTATCTTACCATCATGATCGCCATTGTTGCTGGGGCCATGGTGGTCATAGTTGTGATCTTTGTCACCGTTCTGGTACGCTGTCGACACGCATCCAGATTCAAAGCCGCTCAAAGGAGCAAGCAAGGTGCCGAATGGATGTCCCCAAACCAGGAGAACAAACAAAACAAGAAAAAGAAAAGGAAGAAAAGAAAGTCTCCCAAGAGCTCTCTTTTGAACTTTGTGACTATTGAGGAGTCCAAACCGGATGATGCAGTTCACGAACCTATCAATGGGACAATAAGCCTGCCAGCTGAGCTGGAGGAGCAAAGCATAGGAAGATTTGACTGGGGCCCAGCACCTCCAACTACCTTCAAGCCTAACAGCCCTGACTTGGCCAAGCACTACAAGTCTGCCTCTCCACAGCCTGCTTTTCATCTCAAACCAGACACTCCAGTTTCTGTGAAAAAGCACCATGTGATTCAGGAGCTCCCTTTGGACAACACCTTTGTCGGGGGTTGTGACACCCTTTCCAAACGCTCTTCCACTAGCTCAGATCACTTCAGTGCCTCAGAGTGCAGCTCCCAAGGAGGCTTCAAGACAAAGGGCCCCTTACACACCAGACAGGTAAACGAGCACTTTTACTGGTCTATAAGTACTGCATACAAGTGCCCAGTCAACCAGTATTAATGTGCCAGTGCGTCTATTGTTTTGGTCTAACTTTAGCTTAGTTATAAAGAGGAAAAAAAACTTGACCCCTTTTCTATTCCTCTGGGGCTCAGTCAAGAATATTTAGAACAGCTTTGAAATTTCTGAGTTCTGAGAATTATTTAACATTCCAGTTTCCTTCAAATGTCAAAAGATGAAAAGGGGGAAATTATTCCAAAGTGTCCCAAGATAATGTTTGCTGGAAAAGAAGACCCATCCTAGTCTGCCAAATTCTACTCTGGGGGGTTCCAAATTGACTGCTTCAAGATTTTCACATTACCATTTGATCTGAAAAGTCACCTTCAAATCTTGAGTTTCAAATGATGTTTGAAGGTCTGACATTATTTATGTTGGAGCTGTGGTTGCTAAAGGGGTTAAATTTTTTTGGTCTCTAAACAGGATAATAGAATATTAAAAGTACATCAGCTGAGAAGCACATGATTCTTGATAGATTGCAACTACTTGTAAGCCATATAGGAAGTCTTATCTTTGATTTGAAACTATTTTACTGTAACATAGTAAATTGGATCTTTAATAGAAAGATGTTCAGTGTCCATAATGGCTAAATACTCTTTCAAAAAAAAAAAAAAAAAAAAAGAAAGAAAAGAGAAAAAAAACCAGGAATGCTTTCTTCCTAGTAGAACTGATTTATAGAGAAATAAATGAATCCATTGTAAATATTCTTTCATCTTAGTAATGCATAAGTGATCTGTCATAACTCATTTTAAACTGTGAAATATACCATATGAAGAGGGATTAAGAGGCTGAGAAACTCATATTTCAACCAAATCCAGAATTAGTTTTTCTTAGGTCTAATAATTCCTTGCTAATAAAGATTTAAATGCGGCGCTGTCTAATTTATTTCACTGGTGCTTGTCTGTTGCACAAAATTTGAATGTTGATAATAGCCTGTAGATGGCACTCCGGTATCATGTCACTTGTACTGGCCAGGTGCCAGTCCTGCAGCAGCAAGGGGGGGGGGAGGGCAGGATCAAGCTGGTAGCACAGCCAAAGATACCTTTTATTTAATGATAGTTGTTCTGGAGCAACTAGCATTTAAGTTCATTTGCTTGCTCTTTTGTGGTTAGCTTTCACCACACCAACTTTCTAGGATTTTGTAACCCAAGTTCTATCTTTACTGGTGTGGAGTCCACCTCTGGTGATGTCCCTTCTTTACTGCTAAAAAAGAAAGAGCCCACAGAATTCAGAAAATCAAGCAAAAGCAAATTAGGTTAGAGAATCTTGACAGACATTGATGAATCCTTGGAAATTTCAGAGCTTTTCTTTTCTGGGGGTAGGTAACGTGGGGTCTCTCTGAAACTCTTTCCCTCTTACCATCTCTTCTTTCATTGTCCCAGTGACTTTAAACTCCATGGCAATAAAGTATTTGTAAAAATAATGTTGACAATGAATCACACAAATACTCCCAGAATACTAAGTATAGTTCCAGTGATCATACAACTAGAAGTTCCACTTAAAATTTTAAATATCCAGAGCACTTTAGAAGTATGTACGCTTAGAGTTTGAATGCACATAATAAAATGACATAAACTAAGTAATCAGCATTAAAGCCCTGGCTCGAACCATGAGATTTTCTGACATAAAATGAAGTTGTAATGATGAGTTCCTGTCGTATTAGCTTTATCAACTTTGGAAAAGAGATTTCTGCTTTAAAATTTGGAAATTAACCAACATTAGAAAAGAATGAGAGCTGTTAAACAGTTATGATAATAAAGTTCTTGACAAAACTTAACGGGCTTAATTAAGAAGTTGCTATTTTTTAAAAAAATCAATTTTAATGTGTTTTTATTATGAAAGTTGTTTACAATATACTTGTCATACTCTATGACCAGAAAAATACTTTGAAAACTTCTAACATACCATTTGACACTTGTTTTACGAGAAAATGTGTTGAGGTACTTCACACATCATCCTTCTTTTCGAGTAAGTGTAACAGGTTTTAGCATTAGGCACAAACCAACTTTCTCTGACTTCTCCCCAGTAGTTGAATTTATATAGTGCAGTGGCATACGTGTGGAGTGCATTTCAGTAAAACATGGATGAGGCCTTTTGTGGAGGCTTGAGCAGTCATAAAGATACTTGTTTGTATGATGTCATCCTTCAGATTGGATGTTGAGTAATTCTCTAACTGGAACCCCAGTGCACTTTAGACATTCCTTCAAACCATGAGTCACTTTGCAGTCCTCTGATAGGCATTCTGGGGCTCAAATGTAGCTATAATTTTCTATTATGATAAAGAGCTACTGAAATGGCTTTCTTACACCTGTTAGAAATTTTCATGCTGCAAAAGAAAACTGGTGATATTAGTAAGAAGGAATACTGGAAGTTAGTAGAGAGGTGACAGTGATATGCCAAGCAATGTGTACAATTTTAGGAAAAGGAAGCATATTTTCTATGAACGGAGGACATAAATTATATATGATCCTTTAAAAATGTTTTCCATTGAAGATGAAAAATGTTTCATGTATATGAAGATGTTTTAGCTAAGTTAAAAACAAAAATTGTTATTTTTGTCTCTCACTTCAAGTAGTGGCTTTTATATAAAATGCATTTCTGAAACTATACAGTTTTGAAAAGTGAAATCTATCACTAGAAAAGCATTTGGGGTTATTTATAAACTAATAAAAAAGTCCGAATACTTTCAGTCAGATGAGCAGAACTGCCGTTAACAGTACCACTTTTTCTCTTCATGGTGCTAATTGATATGTGAGTGAAATACAAGGTTTTTTAGTAAAGTGTTGTGAACTTATGTGTCTTAATTTTTATAATCAGCACAAAGATAACATAATGTCTGACAACATCTACATTATGAGTTTAGTTGTGAATGTATTTTGCCTTATTTATTCCCCCTTGTTTTTTTCTATAGTTTCAACTTGCAATGAATGTAGGGAAGAATTATAAATCGTATCCCTTATTCACTTTATCTTACTAATACTTTCTGTTTTCTTGAATACAACAAATCTATTACTGAATTTTCAATAAGTTATTTTTCACAAATTCTTGAAGTGTCCTTAGCGTTCAAGGATTGATAATTCACATTTTGAAGCATACATTTTAATATATGTGTTGGTGTTTATTTAACAAAATCAAAGTTTACTGCTCTAAGGCTAAGAGGATGACAGCATAATAAAATCCAAGAGAGCTTTAAATAATAACATTCATTGAATGTGTTTGTCTAAAAGGAGAAAAGTATTATCCATGATTATGATTTATAAATGTAATATTAATCTTCAAATTGTGTAGCATCTCAGAATCCCTTGGAACAGCTCTTGAAGCATGACTTTTGGGTCCCTATCTAGAGATCTTCTGGTTAGGCACTAGTTGGTCAGGCCTGGATATTAATATTGCTGCTAATTTCCTAGGTAATGCTGATGCTGCTGTTTCAGGGACCATACTTTGAGTAGAACCTGACTTAGCACATGAGAGCAAAACATGACAGCTCCTTTCCTTTTCATATTATCAGATCTAGCAGACCTGTTTTTGCACCGCCCAACTCTCAGCCCATTTATTGACAGCTGTTTTATTGTAGCTGGAGGCTTTACAGTAAGCTGTTTATTGCTATTTCCCAACTCAGTTGACAGCATTTGGGGAATTAATTTTCCTGGCCCCACTGTGATTTTTTTCAAGGGATGATGGTAATAAATGAAAATGTTAACATAAAAAGTAGTGCTCTATTTACATTTGACAAGTTCTTCAAGTAATAAAACAATCTGTGGGAGTTTCACAAGACTCTGCTTCTGAGTAAACAGTTATGTTTAATATTCTAAATGAAATGCTCATTTTATAGAATCTAGACATCCTGACCTTCACTTCTACCAATCTAGGATATTTGCTCATATGTGTATTTGTGTATCAATTCATCAATTTATACCTTGAAAATATGTATACATGCTGTGCCTGAATGTGTACCCCTGCTTTTCCTGCTATGAAGAGAATTCTTCAATTCCAAAGCATTTACAGATGCTATATTACATTCATGATTACTTTTCTTTATTGAGTAATCCACTAAATCACTGTTAACATGGCTTTAGATTATTCAAAAGGCACAAAGCAGTCCCAAAATTGATATTTACAGTAGTGAAAAAGAGAAATGCAATTGACAAGGAATGAAGGACATGTTAACAAATGTGAGCCTACCAAAAACTTGAAAATAATTTTAACTACAAAATTTTAATGTACTTTGATATTAATTGTTAAGCATGGGTGGTGCATCATAAAAATGCTTCTCAAAAGGCACATCATCTTAACGATGTTATCTGTTGTGACTCTTATTTCTAGTCTTCCTTGTCTGTGTAAATGATCATGAAGTCAGTTTTGAAACTTAGGAGATAGAAAAGACATACAGTCCCTTGCCTGTTTTGATTTTAAAAACAAGGATCTGTTGGAGTATCCATTCCAATTGATTATGTTTTCTGTTGGATTTGAGAGTCAAATATTTAATGATCTGTTTTTTTATCTTGGGACTTCTACAAAACTTGAGATATGTTTTGCTATTCATTTCTAAGAACAGTAAGAGAACAGATACAAAATGTTGCATTAACCAGAGACATTTCTGTTGATTCCTAAATACGCTTTTACACAGAGAAAATAGTTTCGGTACTTTAAATATCTTGTTCTCTTACTTTCTTCATCTCGTGCATTTCTGGACTTCAAAACAATACACTTCGACGTTAACTGTAGTTGCGGATGAGTCATCCTCGTGAGGTGGCACCCCAGGCACGGGCATCATTAGAATCGCCTTGCAAGACTAGCAGTGTAGCTCTGTGGTAGAGCTCTTGCCTGTCATGGACAAGGCCCTAAGCTTAATCCCCAGCACTGAAAAAACTAAACTGTCCTACAAAATTTAATTTTAAAATATACTATCTTCTTATCATATGTGCACCAATGATTGCTAGCTATTATTTATTTTCTCATACTAACACAGATTTCTAACATGCATTAAATGGAAAAGTAGAGAATTTGGATTTAACACAAAACACAGATACGAAACAAGATTTCTTTGTAATCAGTTATAACTGTTATTGAAGCTTGATGTTTAGCTTTCATATTAAAGTATGTAACCTATTTGTAATTACACCCAAAATGTTAAATAAGACTTCTTAATGTATCACGTTTCATGTTCAATTACACAAAGGTATAAGGTGACAGTTTCAAACTTACATCATAATTTCTTGTAATCTCTATTTCCACAGTATTTTCATTAATAAGATACTTTAGATTTTGCTGGGAATTTGGAAGTTCACTTAATGCCAAAAGGTACATGACAGTTGTGTTGGTCCACATGTGCCACCCTGTATTTATGAGATTTCAGGACCAAATGAAATTTCTGTACGGTTCTGTTTTAATACTTCTCAGCTTGACTTTGCAAAAGGTGACCTCTTCATTTATGCATGGTTCAAAACTGTGAATGTCATGGATTGTTTATTTTTACTGAAAATGCTCAAGTAAGTTTTCTCTAAATTTAGGCTACTGTTTTCATGAAGGGGTTCCTTTATTAAAAGTACAAATTATCCCCTTGTGAAGATTACTAAATCAGTTAATATCTTGCATATTTAGCTCAGTTGGAAAATAATTAAGAATCATATAATAGTAATTTCTTAACACCCAATTTCACATTTAATATTGTTTTACATAATTTGTTTGTATCAGACTCCTCAAACCTATTAAATGACTGTAATCAGAAGGCACACATTAGTGAGAACATGGGAATGCAGATGAGGACAAGGCTTTCTGTAAATTTCCATAGAGATATAACAGTGAAACATCTTGGACATTAATGCCTGTATCTCATGGCCTTTTAAATCCCACCCCCATGTTCGTGTCACACTACAGAAATAAATGCAAAAGTCACGTAAGAATATGATCCTTCATGTACCCAAGGAGCTATATACCACTGCTTAAGATTTCATCAGTTGTTACTTCATAAAACTACTAAATCTGTCAAGCATTCCATTTGGAAAGGATTTTTTTTTTCTTTTGCATTTGTTTGATACAAATCATTGGGCTATCTGTCATCAGAAATATGAACTGGAAAGTTATATTACTGTGGTTGTCATCTTGTTTCACATTTATATTTATTCCCTTAAACCAAGATTAAACATTTAAAATTTAAAATTCTCACAAAATTAGACATCTGTCGCGCTAAGAGTAAAGAGCAATGGTGATAATAACTGGACAACCACCTATGCTTTGTCTCTAGTATTTTGTCCTATAGATAGATTTTTTTTCTCCTGTAGACAAGAACAGTGGCAGAATCAGTAGAACTTTCTGAGATAGCATAATTTTAAGAAATTCATAACTCAAAGTCATTCATTAAGGATCTGTTCTCACTATGTACCATTATTTAAGTGACATGTAAAAATATTTTCTGTTGATCTTTAACAATTTCACTGGATACAGTACCAAAAATACTTACTAAATTTAAAATGCTGCCATTGAGACCACATACAGTATTCCTAGAAGAGGGGAAGGTGTAAGCATAGGCAAGATCTTCGAGGATTATTTAATTCATTTTTATAGTCAAATTACAATAATTATTCTTGTATTTTTTAAAAATAGATGAAATTTACTTATCAGGTCTTGGCAGAACTTTTATATATATATACATATATATACAACTTCACCACCTTTTACTTTTAATTTATGTAGATTTTAAATTATGTGAGCTATAGGGAAAATGGAAATTTGGCTGAGTTTATTTTATTTGCATAATATCTTATATTTGACATTCTTGCAAAGTTTGTTTGTCTATCTGATCATCTCTCCATTTTAGTATTGTGCTACTTTGCTAATATGCAGGCTCTGGGCCTTTTGCAGTCTGTTAGCAGTTGATTAAGAAACCCTAATCCCTTTCAGCATATTGAGGAACTAATGGGTTGCAGAGTATTTGAATCTTTAAGCTTCCATTGTAAATGGTATGAAGAATTGTCATTGAGCTGGTATTTGCATATATCTCTCCCAGTGTTAGTTACTTTGCTTCCTTCTTTGTCCCTCTAATCTTCAGCTTTCATCCTGAGAATATTTATTTTAGTCGGAAATAAGCATGCCAGTGATAGAAATTTGGGATTCACCTCCAAATGAATGCCATCACAGACAGGGAAGAGCTGGCACATTTTGCATAGATCTGTATGAACACAGTGAACCCTTCATAAGCTCTTAGATTGCAGGAAATCAGTGCTGAAAATTAAGTGGGGTTTTAAAGATTTGCAAAGTAGAGAGCTTTGTATAATGCTGGTATTGCAGGTGCCTATTAAATATGAAGTAAAGGCTTTGTAATACAACTAGCTAACACATTTCCATCCACATTAGAGTGATTTATAGCCTAGGGAATTAGTCTTGTCTCACTTTTTCCAAATGCAGAAACAGTGGCTATATCTGAAAGAATAAAAAAAACCCCTCAAATATATGCCTTAAAATGGGCAGATTTGCTCTTTGATGATTCCAATTAAAGATAGACAGTGGGAGGCTGCTTGTCCTTATTTGTGTTGCTTCAGAAGCACGTGATCCACGTTTCACTTTTTAGGAGCAGAAACTCTCCATTGTGCATCCAGACTTCGCTCTGAACATAAATCAGATTAAAACTGCAGGTATCTATAAGGCTGTGTAATACTACACTAATGAAGAGGGCTGGGTACTGAGTGCTTATGTCCTCATAGGAATTGCTGTAGATTCATTTCTCAAGCTATACTTAGAATTCCTCTTTGCTTCATTTGTAAATAATGTGTTTGTGGTACAGCAGTTCATTTCAAACATGCGCAGCTCCATGGATGTTTAGCATCCTGACAGTGTTCAGTAAATGCCTCGCTGTTCTTTAATGCTTAATGTCTTTGACTGACCCTTGGATAAAAATTGGTGGGGATTGCTATGTATGTTTTAGAACGATTTTCTAAATCCTATGTTTTTGCAAGTGTACAATCCTTGTGAAGCCCACAGTAGGCACAGTGTCTGACCGAGAGTCATCATAAATGATAGATTCTGAAAACAAAACATTGTTTTGTGCAAGACAATAGCCAACAATTCAGCAAATGAGGCTTTTTTTCCCCTCATTACACAGACCTCAATAAGAAGAATGCAAATTCAGAAGAATTTATGAAATGAAGCTCTTTTAGAGGAAGAAAATGTCTTCTAGCAGTAGTTTTCTAGTAGATCTTTTCTGAGAAAAAAACATACTGGTGCTTTTTTGGCTTAGGAGAAGGCGACCAATCTGTGCCTCTGTTTGGGAGCAGCTGCAGGCTGAGGCCCTCCAAATACAGAGCTACGTAGGATGCTGTGGGACAGCTTTTGTAAGAGGTTCAAGTGACAAGTGGGGACAAAATGGAGTTAAGCCCTGAGTTGTGCATTGATGCCCCCCTGGGTCACATATTCATGTCAGGGAGCCAATTTTCACACAGGAAGTCAAGAATCACAATAGCCTTTCCTCTTGTGTCAGCTGCGAGCACACCTGGACTGCCAACTTTCCTTTTCTCCTTTTGTTGTTGTTTACTAGTGGACTGTATTCTCGTGTTATTTATCATCATCTGGTTTCATTGCTTCTTGAAAGATTTTAATAATATATGTTATTTCTATAGATCTCATCACATACACATACAATTATGAGTATATCTAGTGAAGTCAAATATAATGAAATGACATATAATGTGTACCATATAACATATCTCCTGATGAGATCTACATGTCAAATAAAACCCACAATGTGTCTTTTTCTTTCTGGAAATAAAAAATCTCTCTTAATTTTGACCTATGTTTTCAGATGCTATATCTTTCTGATGTTATTTTAGCCTGAGCTTCTCTTTCTCCCGCTTTTTGCCAGCTCAGCCCACCCTGAGGGCAGGGCTGTTGCAGCATGTGGTGCCGGGGATCAAACCGCGGTCCCCTGCTCCTGCCTAAGCTTGCCTGAGCAGGGCTTTAGACTACTGAGCTATCGTGCTGGCCCCAACTGAGCTTTCCTTGCAGATATCATTTACCAAGCTGAGAAATATTAGGCTTTGGCTTTCTAGAATAACGTTCCATTGCATTTCCAAATCTACTCAAATTTCTGAAGTTAAAAATGCTAGAATTTATATGAAAATGAACTGAAATTTTTATTTGCCTCAAATCTGAAGTGTCAAAAATGTCTTATACTATAGTAAAAACAGGCAAAATATTTAATGTATTTCAAAATGATACGAACTGATTTTCTTTCTTGGTCTTGACAAGCAAGACATTGTGCCAAATAGCAGCAAGAAAATATGTTGAATCCATTGGTTGATTTTTAAACATGGTAATAATTAAGCAAAAGCATTTTGACACCTAAAGTCTCTATTTTAGACAATTAAATTCTGCTTTAGCTAAGGGTTATTGACTTCTGGATGATACTGGGAGCAGCACTCCTCAGGGCTTAAACTACTCCTGCTGGACCATCTGTTATTGGCAGGGCTGTGCACTCTCCCAGCTGAGGCAGAGTCAACCCCAAGTGGATAGTCACCACTGTTCAAAACACGGTCCTTGTTTCTGATGCTCTTTCAGTGCAACTGATAACTCTGATGAGTCAAATATTGATGCATTATAATAGCGCAGTAATAAAAGAGAATACAAGAAATTTTCTCAGAGTCAGACTTCATCTTATTTGTCTTTGTATTCTCAACACTGAAACTGCAACAGTATTGAAAAGAGTGCACTTAGTAGATGTTAGGAAATGATGATCTTACCCTAGAGACCAGCTGGTGCTGGAATTACAGCTTATGTAGGCATTTTTCACTATTTAATCTCTGTAACAGCCATATAAAGAAGACACTATTATTTTTATTTACCATATGCTCTTCCAACATGTAGAGACATTTTTAGTTTTATTTTTCTTTCCTATTTTACACACCATTGTTTTCTGATCCTACCACATCTTATTTATATTACGATATGAGTAAGCTCAACAGAGTCAGATTCCTTTTCTTCCATGACCCCTTACTCACAACTTTTTAAAAATCTTTATTTTTATATTATGGAGTATTTACTTGTGACTATAACGATCCAGTATCTTTTATATCCATTTGATAAAAACATGTGTTTTGGAGGAAAAGAAAGGTATAGCATTAAATTTCCCTTGACACACATTTCAGCTCTCCAGACTAGAATCCAGGATATAAAGTCTATAAAAAGATCAAGATACTCATTGACTAATGTTCAGTGCTCTATCTAGCTATCGTATTAATTTTATTTTTTTTCTTTTTTTTAATTTTTATTTATTTGAGAGAGAGAGAGAGAGAGAGAGAGAGAGAGAGAGAGAGAGTGGTGTGTGGCCAGCTCAGCCCACCAGGGGGCGGGGCTGGCTGGCATGTGGTGCTGGGGGATTGAAGCACGGTCCCTGTGCTTTGCTAAGCTTGTTCTAAGTAGGTGCTTTAGACCACTGAGCCATCTCTCCAGCCCCTATCGTATTAATTTTAGAAAGATACATTTGGTGCCTAGTGGACCTCATGGAACTGTTTCATCTTCTCAAGTTTCACATGTACCTTTGAGATTCTTTGGCTTATGTAATTCTTTTCCCAGCTAAAGAAATGAATACTACAGATAATAGTTTTCTATTTAGATTAAGAAAAATGACTTGGTGAGCTGCCATATAAATGTTGCGTGACATTATGTACCGCATCTAGATGTACAATATCAGGTCTCGATTTCCTTGTGTGCAACATGAATATAATCATACTGAATCCATGGAGTTGTTTTGTGACAAAGTGAGTGAGTCCCTCTAACAGCTAACAGAGAGATTTCCAAAAGAATGGCCTTTTTGTACCCTGTTGGCCAAAGAATATCAGTTTTCCATGCTAGAGATGAAAAACCACATTCACTAGTGAGATTTAGTTTTGGTGGTTTTCTGGAATCTACATTCAGTGTATCATTTGATAATGAAGTCATCTCTGTTTATCTGCTTTTAGTTTGAAATACCACTCATGTTTTGATTTTCCAAGGCAGCATCTGAGTATGGCATACAGTACGTTTGGTTTTGATCTTATTTCCTATTATTTCATAGTTGAATGATTATTGCCTCTTTTATTTTGTACATTTTCCCTATGTCGTCTGTATGTCACCTTTTAAAGTTACTCTATTCCTTTTACTATCTGTTATTAATTTCCTCCTCACCAATTACCCACAGGAGCTCCAGCCATCTGGGGAGTTCCACCTTATCCATAACTCCTGTTACAAAACAACGTACAAGAGAGTGAATCAGTTTCACAGTCAGTACTTAGCACAGCTGGAATCATTTGAAACCTGCTGGTTTTTGCTTCCAATTATTCCATAGACTAGAAAGCATCCCTGTTGAAGCAATGGCATCCATGGTGTAATCAAACTCATTAAAATGCCTTCGAGTATATGGGTCATATTTCTGGGATTCATCAATTTGATGCTTGAAGCATAATATTCAACATTTTTTACTGTTTTTTTTCTTATTTTAAAATAATGTACTTTTACTTGTAAGGAAGTTAGTGTCTGACTCTACAATTTTATAATGTTTCAGGGTGTGAATAAATTAGTAATATAGATGAGACCTACAATTAGGAATATAACAAGGTCAATATACCTGAGAAATTACTTTTTTCAGTATCGTGTGGCAAATATCATTTCCAATTGTTGGAGTAGCTAAAGTCATCAAGATTAAGTTTCTGATTTGATTTTGAACCAGAATGTAGAATAGATTTATAACACACAGAAATATCTGTTAACTAAATAACAAGTAAATATAGTCAAGTTTCAATTGGTTTCATTGTGACTTAGATTATATAAATATTTTAAAGTTCTTGCTGAACTTTGCTACACTCTCCTGTCATTGTAATTGTGAGATTGGCCTTCTGGTTTCATGTAAGACAATGCCTCAGTAAGAACTTTAGAAGAAACTAAAATGACAACTATACTTATTATTTGAGTTTCGACAGGTTTAGTAGAACAGATTAACCTGGAAAAATAGCATGCCATTCCTAAATTATTTCTTTCTTACATTAAGAATTCATTCGTATATTATAGGATTGGGTTCTTGAACAGAGCAGATAGGAAATGTACATGTTTCCTGGGTACCAGGTCACACTGAGACGTTTGAGTTCTATAGCATGGCATGTAACAAATCTTCAGGATATTCTTTCATTCTGCTATGTGAGTATAAATGGAGATACCCAAAATGACTGTGTGAAACTATAAATGGTAAAAATTTGACATTAAGGGTTGGAATATGTTTTATTTGAAATTATTGCATTATTATCGCCTAAATTGCTATATATGTATACTACATAAAGCTACATGTTTGTTATCTTAATGTAAGTGAAGATGGCCTAATTTGTGTTGTCCATGTTTTTGTTTTTGTTTTTGTTTCTTAGTAGAGTCGGGGATTGAACTCAGGCTCTTGCGCTTGCCAGGCAAGCACTTATTCTACTGAGCCATCTCCCTGGCCCAGACCATGTTGATAATATCTTACGTTAGCTCTAGTAAGGAAAAGTCCCAATAATTCTATGTTTTTGTCTTTTTTTGAGATAGGGTCTCACTATGCATTTCAGGTTGGCTTTGGTATACTGAGCTCACTTATGCTGCCGAGCTATCTCCCTAGCCCCTCCAGTAATTCTATATAATTTCCAATTCAGTTAGCTTAGCCAATATCAGAACGCTGATGACGAAAGTCATAGTTTCTGCACTGGACCTCTCACATCTCCTCCATAAATAGGGTTTACTTATTTTTTTCTCTTAGCAATTTGAAAAGTTTTTCTTAATAATGAAGGCTCAACTGAATATAAGTGTGACAATTACTCAATAGTTAAACTTATTACAAGACTGATGACCCATATTATATTTTTTCAGTGGGCATTAAAACTTCTGCCACAGTTATAGTCTTTAATTTTAAATTTATATTCTTTTTAAAGTTTTTTTATAAAACACATGAAATCTTCAACCATCAAAAGCCTGTTGTACTGATAAAGATATAAATTGGTCATTTTTATTTTGTATTCATCTGTTATCAAACACATCTAGTAAGTAACTACTATTCTTCATGTATGGCATAAGACAATGGGAAATAAGACTTTCAATTTGCTCTCAAATATTCCTGTGTATTTTGGACTTTTATTAAAAGTTAAAAATATTACAGCTGTGTTAGATTTAAGTTGATGACATCATTTCCCAGAAATATATTTCTCTGTCTCTCCTCTCTGTCTCTCTGTTTGTTTCTGTCTCTGTCTCTCTTTTTGTATCTCTGTCTCTCTCTGTCTCTCTCTCTCTATTTCTCTCTCTGTCTCTCTCTCTCTCTGTCTCTCTCTCTGTCTCTCTCTGTCTCTCTCTCTCTCTCTCTGTCTCTCTCTCTGTCTCTCTCTGTCTCTCTGTCTCTGTCTCTGTCTCTCTCTCTCTCTCTCTCTCTCTCTCTCTCTCTCTCTCTCTGTCTCTCTCTTTCCTTTTGGAGACTTGATCTTTCAATGGGATAATAGAATTCTAAGATGTACTCCTCTCGTTATAAAAATGTCAAAATTAAATTTAGTCTTTGGTTAACTTAGAAATGCACTTTTTAATCCTTAAACAGCACACTCTTCAGGCAAAGGTGTTAATAAAAGATATTTATGAGAGAACCATCAACTTTTGACTATATGAGATTAGCATATTTGCTGTATTGAAATTTACTTAGAAATCATGGCACACATTGATAATGTTGAGTAATCACCCAAATCAAAATATTCACCTGTTCTAGAAATGTAGTTTCACACTTTGTGCGATAGACAACAGGGATCCTGTATGAACGGGATATTTTGAATCATGATGGTCTGAAGAAATGGCTCACCCTTCACTCTAAAAACAACACACAAGGTTAACAGAGATCTAGGACATAGATGTTATACTCTGCCTACCATAAATGTTTTGTTTAGTTGTTTTTGCTTCTAGATGGTTTTGATTTTGAGTAGTTCATTTTCTTATGGATATTTATTACAAAATTTCAGTGAATAAGTTTAGTGACATAAATGTTAAAAATAGAGGTTTTTTACCAGATTTGGTTTTCCTTCATAAAACATTGGGCCATATATTTTAGACAATAGAAACTATATACTATTTAACTTATTCATTGCTAGCACACTACCAGTAGAATGATGTTTATGTTTCTAGGTTTCTCCAAGTTTCAAAATCACTTCCATGTGAAAGTCTTTATATTTGAAAAATAATCTATATAATGTCATACATACACATACTTTTGCAAATGTATTTTAAAAGAAAAATCTTTACTTCCAGAATATGTTTTGTTCTCATTGTAATTAGATTTCTGTGGTAACCATCAATCTGGCGACTAACTCTAGAAGAACCTTCCCAACTGTTCTATGGCTGCTTAGGCAACTATCACCAAGTAATTACTATAATTAAATGAATTACACAATTGAAACCTGCCAAAATATGTGGACTCCAGGAATAAATGTGAAACAGCACTTGTTAGTTGAAGACATATAAGTTAAAGTATAAGTAATTTTCAGAAATTATAGATGAACTGATATGAGCAGTTATAAATACGTGAAATTCACTTTTAAATGATAAATAAATATTGACACTTTGATAAACTAATTTAGAAGTAAACAACAGGATAGAGTAAGCTTAGGAAGGCAGAGGGCCGCCCTCTTTGAAGTAAACATTTTTGTAGCTAATCAGAAATGCGGCAGTTACATGATTTTTCACAGTAAGAATATAGACAATATCTTTTTGCATAGCTTCCATTACTTGCTCATTTTGCTTTTCATAACTGAATAAGGAAAGCAAACCAAGTGTCATTAATATCAATTCTTTGATTTTATACACTGGCAGAACTTTATTATATTTTATGTTCTCATCTGGGACCATGAAAATATTCAAAATTTATTCTAAAATTTCATGTAACATCTAGAGAGTGTTTTCTGTCTGAAAACTACATGATTGGATTCAGAAAGATTTTCATTTCTATTATTAAAAATTGCACTGCAGCCTTTATGAATCATGTGGGGAAACATCATTCCTTGGCAGGTTTCCGCTCACCACCAACATCCATCTGGTCTACCTCTTCCTAGCACCAGTTGATACAGCCTCAGACAGATCAAATCATTTTTAACATTGGCTCAAGAAAATCAAGTAGAAGGAAGTCACCTGATTTATGTCCCCTGAAAATGGGCTTGCAATATTCTCAGGTTGTCTGTTCTCTGTTATCTTGTGTTACTGTTGATAACACAGCGTTGCTTTCATCTTCTTTGAGATTGTTTCTACATCTGAACTAGAAAATTAGATTTTTTTCTCTAAGTCAGAAATCACCAAACAAAAACTATAAAATTTTAAGTGATTTTTTGAGTTTTACAGTTTGATCAGAAGACCATCAACTTGAAATTATTGTGTAACTATCATAATTTCAACAGCAATGGTACATTTATATTTTGTCTTCCTATGATAAAACATTAAGATAAATTTAATATTTCAAGAGATAGTTTGTGGCTAAATGTATATATGATAAAAGTTTATTAAAAACAGTGGTAACTTTAACTGCTATTACTCAATCTTTGAATAAGTGTTAGAAAAGCTGTTGATATCAAATAATGCTTATTGATGTATTAATCAGCCTATTCGCTCAAAGATAACATAGACTGAAATTGTAAAAACAATAAATATCCAAACTTACCAGTTCATAACTAAAAGTAAGTCAAAATTGGGATTAAAAGAATTGAAAATTAACTGAGATAGCCTCCAGATATGCAGCTGCATATCAAACAAGTGAAGTTTGGCAACATGGAATAAATTAAAGTTATGCTTTGCAGTGAAAGAACCTATGATTCTTTTTCGAATACTGCAGCAACAAGGACTCCCAGGAGGGCTCTGAACCCCAGACAGCATTCTGGGAATCCTAACTCCTCTAGCATCTCAGTCGTTTTGGAATCTCTCAGTTTGATTGTGTTCATTACCGCTCGCCGTATTGTACTCTTCCGTCTTATGAAAGCATTAGAAAAGCTCAGTACTTGGAGTGTTTTGTAGCAGAAATATAGTGAAGAGATTGTGTTATGCGATTGATGTAGGAATTTAGGTTCACTATGCAAGTTTAGGAAGCTAACATAGATTGAAGAGGTATGGTTCCAGAAATGCCACAGTTTGGCTATAAAATATTATTTCTCATAATAAGCATCATTGCCTGATGTGTTTTAAGCATTTCCATTTTAAAGAGAGGCCAACTTCAGACACAAAAGGTAAAGGATTTTTACAAGGAACATTACTTCAGAAAAAGTTTTTCTTTAATGTTATTTCCTTAAATTGTGCCAGTGATATAACTTAATCCTGTGATGCTAAAACAAGGCATTTGGGGGTAATGTAGCCTCAAGACTCTAGTACTGGGTTTTCATTTCATACTATTCTTGAAGGACATTGCAAGAGCTTTCAGTACAAAAAAGTAAACTTTTCATGGTAAGGTGTAAGATTTCTCTAAGACAAGATTTCATGTCCAGTGTTAAGAAGTGTCAAAGACAGGCAAAACTCAATCTATTGAAATAAAATTGTTTTACTCTTGTTGTTAATGACCAGTGTTAACACAAAATAAGCGATGTGACAACATTGGCACCATCCTCAGTGACATAAGCACAGCAGAGTTATAAGTATAATTTTTTTTTTTTTTTTGGCAGTACCAGGAATTGAACTCAGGACCCTGCTCCTGACAGGCAGGCACTTATTCTAATGAGCTAGCTCCCTAGCCCTAGAAATAGATTTTTATCCCTAGCCCTATGCTTCATTCTATGCATATTCCTCCAACTATTCACATTGAAGATCTGTCTCTTCAATCTTTCAGTAGTTACAGCTCCTGCATGCCTTTGTTTCTGTTTTTATTCAAATATGACCAGTGCCAAATGTACTAAATTTTATCAGCCAGTTCTTTTTTTCCTGTGAAAAGAATAAATGTCTTTATAGTATCAAGGAAAATATGAGCAACTTCTTTATATAATGCCAAATTATTTAATCAGTGGTTGAGCCAATTTGTTTCTTTTATTTTTTCTTTTTTGTGGATCCGGGGATTGAACTCAGGCCCTTGCGCTTGCCAGGTAAACGCTTATTCTACTGAGCCATCTCCCCGGCCATAATTTGTTTTCTAATGAAATACTTTAGTGTATCTAACAAGATTATCTATTTATTATGTAGATTTTATCTGTAGATAAAAGTGAAATAAATAATAATACTAAATTACACAAATATTTTGTGGTACATTGACATAATAACATGGATCTATGGAAATACTGTGTTTTCTAAATATTTCTTTCATGAATATGTAGTAATTGGGAGGCAACTAAAAATAAAGTTGTAAAATTCTTATGTTTTCCTAAGGTATAAAATTATGAAGAACATAAAAGTCATATGGAACAAAAAGATAAATTTTTGTCAGTTGCATGCCCCAGAAGCTTTGCTTAAGCTACTTAACTATTTGGGTCAGTAATTGGTTGAAAGAAATATAAGCAGACTCTGGCAAGCTGAGAAGCTGGACAGGTCAGGATTTAGAATCCTGTGAGTTCGTGGAACATTTGTCTAGTGAGCCATTCAAAGAACAATGCAGCAAATCACAGCTATTTGATTAATCAAATCAGTTCTCTATTGTAAAAGTAGAAAGAGATGATGTCAGTGGAATGTGATTTAGAATTAGATGCTTGCAGATTAATGAACTTGTATAGATCATGCCTTCCAATGTTTTGCCTGGAAAAGAAATAAACTTGTTAGAGATTTGGACTAAAGCAGAATAGAATTAGTGTAGTCTATGTACAGGGGAAAGGTAGCCTTAAAATAACAAACTGGGTAATAGTATGTTACTGATATTGAAACTTCTTTGAGTACTTTAATATAATTAGTCAATACTTTAGTACATAAGATTAACATACTTTAAACGTACATAAAGACACATAGCCAGAGTAATCTACAAAGATTTTAGAAAAAGAGCAAATAATTTCACAGGAGAAGCAGAACATATGTTGAGCTTTGTAAAAAAGATCACAGTATTCACTTGGACACTATTATCTCCTTATTTCTATAGACCTGGTTTGTAATGTTTTGAAAGCAGAATTCCAGCACTTATCAGGTAAACTTAATAGCTGTCATTTACTAAAGAATTACTGTATGCCTGGTATTTTTCTCAGCACTTTGCATGTGTTAAATCATTAGACAGGGCAAGCACTTTAATATCGGCACTATTCCTATTGCCCTTATACACTGCAGGAGAAATTAGATGGCTTTTTTTGGTTCCAGTCCTAGGAAGTACACAGTAGTTCAAGATTCCAACCCATGATTCCAGTATTCAGATATCAGTCATGTCACTCCGATCTACTAGGCAATATTCCTCTTTCATTGAGTATTTGTCGGAAAAATAAAGTTGTGGTGTATTAGAAATAATCAATATTACGCCAATATAAAATCTTTGTGCAATTGATTATTAAGGATAGCTGAACTCTAATTTGACTTTTTGTCTTTTCACTTCTTCAATATATCAAGCTCCTACACAGAAGGTGATGGCAGACCTGGGGATTCTGCACGGTTTGCATGAGCATCCTCTGGCAGGCCACAGTGAGAGAAGTGATGGCATTTGTATCTTCTAGGCAATGCAGTTCGAGATTATTTTCATGAGCAGTAAATTTTAGCAATGACGGTACAGCAATTTTTTCATCTCAAAAATAAGATATAATTTGTGATTATTCTCATTTTCAAATTATTCTTCACATCAGAAATGAGATGTACAGGAATGACAAGGTCTGATATTAATGGTAAAAAAATCTCACTGCTATACCAGACTAGAATTATGCTTTCCTTTAAAAAAATTCAATCCAGACCACCTGGATGGTGGACAAACTACAACCACCATCTCTGTACAAATGAACCAACTAAGATCCACATAGGCCTTTTTCCAACCCATGTGTTAGGAGGAAATATCTTTATATCTGTTTAGAAATATGCATTTTTTTACTATTGTTTATAATCTTTTAGTACTTTTTAAAGATAGTATCTTCTACTTTTCTTACCCTCAGCCACAAAAATTATTCATGAATTTAACAGTTTTAGAAATGAATCATGTAACTGTCTGCTTAATGACTTGCTTATTCAAACCTTTAACAATATATGGTAAACTTTTGCCAGCCATGTGTTGATTTTTTTTCTTTCTTTTTTTTTCTCTTTGTGGCTGGTTCAGCCCTGGCTGGGAGTAGGCCTGGTGTGGATGTGGTGCCAGAGATTGAAGTGCAAGCCCTGTGCTTTGCCTAAGCTTGCCTAAGCAGTTGCATGAGACTGCTAAGCTATCTTGCCAGCCCTTACATGTTGAATTTTAAATAACCCACTATGCCTGAGAACTAGAGAGAGACATTTTAGTGGTATAACAGAACTAGATTTGTGTAGCAGAGATTACTTTTATGGATGCATTGTGATAAAACTTCTAGGTGAGAATGTTATCGTTTTAATTTGAGGTGAATTTGAAGCATAAAATGAAATAGCAGAAAGTCATGAATGCACAACTCTTCCTGTTTCATATGGCAAGGGAAATTGATTCTTGGAATGAGATTCTTCTTTTTTCGTTTTTAATAGCCAACATTTTTATAAGAGAAGATACAGTTGTACAAACTACAGATTATACATTTTGGTTTCAGGGATAATAGACAAAGGAACCTTTAGCTTTGCCCATTTTGTGTAGCTCAAATGGATTATGGAATCCCTTCCATGAATGCTGTTCTTATTTAGAATATAAATTTTGTCGTGTTCTTGGAAACTAAAATCTGCTTGTTAATAGTTTCTTGATTTGACATGTAGAATGATGTATAAGTCCAATCCTTTAGAGTTTTGAACTTTGCACTGCCTACATTTTGATTGTAAGAACTCAGTATTCAATTTTTTTTAAAGCTTGAGTCCAAATGTATTTTGATGTTGCAGCAGATTTTCTTTTAATGACTCCTACTGATAAACATTACTAGACAGAAACCTTTTAATTTTCATGATAGAGCAGAATTGAACATGTCATTTTAGGTAGATTTTCTGTTAGTACTTAGAGAACAAATTTGGTAGGTATACACATTCTGAATGGCCATTGACATGAAAAAATAGATTCACCTCTTTGTTAAGGAAGTGGGCTTGCAATATTTCTTTTGTTTAATTTTTAAGTTGCAATATTGTAAACTCTTATTTTTAGATATGAATGAAAATATATTCATTCATATTTACTTTTGAATCAATGATGCTTGTAAAAAACAGAAATCACTGTGTTGGACGATGTGGAAAAAGATACATTTGCTTGAGGGTTTTATGGTTTTTGTTGTTTTTTATTTATTTGTTTATTGTTTTGGTGGTACTGGGAATTGAACTGATGACCTCGTACTTGGCATGCCGGCACTGCGCTGCTGAGCTATATCTCCAGCCTGGTACATTTGTTAGGAGTCAGGTTTTGAGAACTACTTTTTAAAAATGATACCTCTTTTCATGAAACTCATATTTAATTAGATCAAACATAGAAGCAAACAGTCTACATAATTTTACTCTAGCAGATTGTGGTAAAAGAACGCTAGACAGTTTTGGTTTCACTGTAGATTACAAGTCCTCTGCTAGAATTCCTAGTAGGTGGTGTGTAGAAGCACAGACTCTGTCATGCATCCATAAATACAATTGCATAATGTGTAGTTTTAGCTCCTTCAAATATAGCTGGAACTCCCCTTTTCTGGGGACTAAATATATAGGGCTTTATGGAAAAAATAAATTCATTTTGCATTGACATTCTGGATGTTGGTGATAATTTATAGTGACATTATGTCTCTTGGTTATGATTATGACAGGTAGGCTGACTTGATCCAAATGGACACAGAAACAGCCAAATTTAATAGCCTTAGCATTAGAAGTTTCTGCCTCGAGGAAGGCAGAAGCTTTTCAGCATGCTCATTGTTGTCTTCATCCACATTCTTGATTAATACGCATCACTTTAAGCAGTGGAAGAATGACAGGAGTGGATTCATGAGGCTGAGCAACGTTATCTAGACTGAAAATTCTCTAATGGTTTTCAACTGTGATGTGGTAGCCAGGGATTTGCCACCAGTTCCTAGTCTTTGCCCCTCAACCTTTCCAGAAGTCAGAGAAAAGAGAAGCAGAACATGGCTATATAATGAAAGGGTGCATGAGCCTTTTCATCAGATGCAAATAATTTTTCAAGAATATCGAGAATTGCCTTAACTGACTGGCCTAATACTGAAGGCAGTAAATGATTTTATCTGCTTAATTATAAGCACTTTTATTTGTTAAAATACTTACACAAAAGTATTGCTTAGTTCTTGGCCACAACAAGAAAGTTAGATTAGATGTAAAAACCCTTTACACAAAATCTTGGTTAATATTACAATTTACTTCATGAAATATCCCCCAAATTAGAAGATTTTTAAACATTTTAAAAATCAATAAAACATTTTAACTTCAGTATATTCAAGACTCTCCCAGTTCCATTGTTTGTGTTTTATTTCCCTTCTGTAGCTTAGGTATCCTATCATGGTTTATTTACTTCTATTAGTTTTCTAAAATGACCTAAAACTTTTCACATATGTCTGCTAGAAACTGATCATTTCCATAGTTGTGCTTTCTAAGTTATTTTTCGGTATTTTAGTTTGGTAAGGACTTGCATGTATTTTTATATAGTATTCTAATGGGAATGATAATCTTAAATTTTTGACAATGTGACTTTTTTGAGATGTCCATTATAATAAGGTAGACTTCTTTCCTTAATTGCATGCATTCTGATTTTTATCTGCATAATATATTTAAATGCTGTACAAAGATTCACAAAAGGGAACTACAGTGGTATTAAATGACTTATTCAATATCAACCTACGACCCATATTACTTAGGTAATGACATTTTGTAATTCACTGTACTTTTTAAAAGCTTGCTTTTTATTACCTCTTGAAATAGTAATTTTCAAGTAAGAGGATCAAGGCTGTGCTGAATTTAAAATTGTATTGAGAAAAGTTATCACAAAATTGTTGATCATGCTATATTTTAGATGATTGTAAATTAATTTCTAATATATAACATGACATCAAGTTAGAATTGAAAAGTCTGTTAACCATAATAATGAAGTTCAAAATGCAAATAAAATAAAATGACTTTTTTTGAGACAGGGTCTCACTAGGCGTTTCAGGCTGGCCTTGGACTCACTTTGTAGCCCAGACTGGTCTCAAACTCACCACGATCTTCCTGCCTCACACATGTTAGAATCACACGCATGTGGCACCATGCCTAGCCCAAAATGATTATCTTTAAGCTTTTCATGAATTTATTTCCAAATCTGGAAATATTTGCTTCTTTTGTAATCTGTTTATATTTGTTCAACTTCAACAAATTGAAGATCTTTATTTGTTTATTTATTCAAATAAAGAATATTAAGATTTATTTAGTTTTTAACATCATGAGAGAGTGGTCAGATATCTTAATTTAGTAGAAAATGTGTACATATTTTATAGTTAAATGAATCATTGCATTAAGATTGTCAAATTCTTAAAGCATAGCATTGAGAAAATATAGCAACTTGTTAATTAACCCCAGTTCATTTTTCAAGGAAAATAATAAGATACTTTGGCAATCACATGTTATGTGAATTCTATTTAATTTTTTTTTCCCCTGGAAATATACCCACACCTACTACTCTTATAGGTACAACCCAAAACTGCCTCTCTCTCTCTCTCTCTCTCTCTCTCTCTCTCTCTCTCTCTCTCTCTCACACACACACACACACACACGCACGCACATACACTCTCACACACACTTGCATGTAGGCATACACAATGCAAATTGGACAAAAAAAATCTTCAGTAATAAGTTAATACATTTCTTCCCATAAGCAGAATGTTGTATTGCTGGTGTTACTTTTCTTTGTCCAAAAGGTATGATGGGAAGGTATAGTGATGTTTTACAGCTCATGTTTTGTCACTAAAAACAGACACAATCCTTATTTGTGTGTGTCCACTACGTAGCCTCCCTAATATTAATTGACTTGATTGGGTATTGAGATACGGCACTGCTTCATTTAACCAATGGGTGTTTTGTACTGAATGATTTAGAGAATTTTAACTTGTTTTGCCTGAATTTAGGTATACTTTTAGATATAGTAATACCTTGATATCCTAAAAATACAGAAATGCAATTTACAGTAAATTTCCCTGTAATGTTTTTATGGTCACATGTAAAAAATAACAAGTAAAATACTTTTCACTTAGTCATTCGCTACTTGTGTTCTGATATGATCTTGCACTTTCTCAAACATACCCTTCTAATTATATTGCTAATTCTTTAGATACAAAGTCTATCTTCTCAGTGATTGCTTCCTAAGTGATTTTTAGGGAATGATCGCTGAATGGGCCCTCTCCTTACGTCACCAATACAAGATTAGTTTTGTATGTTTGTTTTCCCTCCCTTCCTCTCTCTCTCTCTCTCTCTCTCTCTCTCTCTCTCTCTCTCTCTCTCTCTCTCTCTCTCTTTCTTTTGTTCTTTTCCTTTCCTTTCCTTTTCTTTCTTATTTGTTAAAGAATCCCATGGAAAATTGATCAATTATTTACAATTAAAATTCAGAAGGAAAACTTGATAATTTATATTTTCTAGAAATAGTCACATTTTTGCTTACTCCAAATAAATTGCCATGTGTAACAATATGCTAAAAATGGTAGTTGTGGCTAAGAGTGTCTCACTTATTGTGTTATAATACATAAATAATAAATGCAAAACTTTTGCCATCACATTTTCTATGCTACTATTCTTCTGTAGGCAGCATCTATAATAAAGTACATTGGACTGCTACTATGTGAAATGAATTTTTGAAAATTTACTGAGGTAATGAAGAAAGTATTATTATTAAAGAATTATAGAGAAAATTTTCCTGATTACAATCTGATAATTGAAGATATCATTTAAAATGAGTACAGTGTAGAATACATAACAAGCTTAATGTAGCAAAATATTTCTATTTTGATTTGCATTGTTTTTATTACACAAAAGTATTGGGGTCAAGAATTGAGTGATATATTTAAAAATTAGAAGTATCCAAAATAATGTTGATATGTGCTATATGAATAACTTATCAATAAAAGAGTATTGCTGTTCATAATTGGTAGAATTTTTTATCCCTGTGATATTGATTTAAGTTGAATGAGAATTTAGTAACATATAGGGATATATCTTATATCTATATTTGCCAAACAGTGTTAAAAACACAATTAAAACTTGTCCTTATTAAAGCAGACTCTATGTAACCTATGATTTGATTAAATAATGAATATATAAATTATTTAAAGAGTTGTATATCAAAATGTATAATGTTTTGTTTTGGGTTATATTTTGTAATACATACTTGGTGTAATCAATATGACTCTCACTTATGTTAAATCAACTATTCTACTATTTATTTAAACAGATATATAGCTAATGTATTTAGAAACATTGCACTCATATAATTGTATATATTGTGGCTTCAAAAATCTGTACTTATTCTTGCTTTAAGAAAAGTAGTATATGCATTTCTTTCCATTTTATTTTTAATTATATTAAGGATAACATCCTTTACTAAATGTACTTTAAAATTCACAATAAAGTTTCCAAAAGTGTTTTGTACAATGTTGAGACTTTGTGTTCAATTTGTTGTGAATATTTCTTTTTTCTTTTCTCTCTTTTTTTATTTTTAAATTGTGCTCTGATCTTCTAATAAGGAAACTTTAAAGTTAATCTCACTGATAAAATGATCAGTTGAAATTTGTGTGTTTTAAATAAATAGCTCCATTGAATTGGAGGATATCCACCTAAGTGAAGACTGCTCACATCTGTAGAAACTTGGCCACACACCACTATGGGGATTCCCACCAGAGAGACCTAGACCTCTATTATGTTCACTTTTCTCCATTGAAATGTCAAGAATCCCCGCTGTAACTGAGTGTTCTAGGCAGCAGAGTTGTAATAAAAATGAAACAATATAGAGAAAATCCATGCAGGTTTGGTAGAACCCTTTCATTCTGGATATGCAGAAGTGAAACAGACACTTCAGAGTTTGGCCAATTTTCTATTAGGCGTGCCATGGAGAAAAGTAAAAATAGTCTCTCCACTGTAGTAAATGTACTTGCACACCTCTGATCCAGTTGGCTCACCAAAATGTAGACTCCATTTTCTATCAAAGGTCAGATTTCTGGTCTGAGGACCATCATGAGCCACCATGGATCATCATAGGATTTGCTATCAGCCTCCAAACCGTATTGGGATGCAACCACTTGGCATGTATGTCCATACTGCGGAGGAGGATGGATGTAACTGCTTTTGCTACATATTTTGATTCTCTATGAAAAGAAAAAGAAGTTGAATTAAATTCAGATATCAAGTAACCTTACCATTTTCAGGTTATTTTATTTATATACTTTTAAAAATATAAATCAGAAAATAAAAACCTTCATGCAGTTGAAACAATCCCCAAATTTTTCATGTGAAAAGAATATTCTTACGTGGTGAAGATGTTCCTTATATGAGCCAAGATGAGGATCTAAGTGATTATGTATGTGGCAGGAATGTTTAAAAATTGCTGTAGTTCTTCAAGTTACATATATTCTAGCTGTAGATATTTATTTAGCCCATCTTGGCCTATTCACTAGCTTTATTTTTGTTTTTTTTTATTTTCTCTTGCTAAAGAGAAATTATCAGGTCCATTCAGAACTCTAATAGAAGGAAAGTATTATGTGCTTGCTTCGAAGCTGTGTCATGACACCTAAGACAGGAGTTTACCTTTCACTCATAAATAAAGATAATTCTCATATGGAAGCGAGACATGAAGACCAAAAGAAACTAGCAAGGAGATTTTTTGGTATATTAGCTACAATTAGAAAGCTGGTAACTACAAAACTTTTCTGTAGGACAGAAGTGATTTTAAATAGTATATACTTTCCCTTTGATTGGGTTTTGAAAGTTACAGATTTTAATGTTATCCACAATTGATATTTCTTTCTTATTTAAATATTCTCCACCATACATAGCCTTTACAAAGTCTATGCTTTTATTAACAAATACTTTATTTTGTAAGCATCAATATATTACCCAGCCAATCACCACTTAATTTGGTCTCCAAGATGTAAGCTGACATTAACTTGAAGGGCCCTCTATGTATTATGAGGCACATTTAAAGGGAAGTGATGGTCACATGAGAAGAATTGGGAGGGATAAATTCTTGCCATTTAGCAGTGTGTTTTGATATACAGTATCACCTAATTTATCTTATGCTGCTAATTTAAGTATATGATCTCAAGTAATAAAGTAATCTTACAGCTGTATATGTATATATTTATATTACCATATATACACATATAACATGTATATTTGTATAGAATATATTTATATTTATATACCAAAGTTATCAAAACAGTCTTCTAAATAAACATTGAAATTTGTCACTTAATATTATTAGTTGTATATTATACAATCAGATTTTAATGCCTATGTTAATGTGATACTAAGTATAATTATAAATATATTAGTTTGCTTTTCAAAGTTTTGAATAAATTTATATTTCTTTTTATTGATTTATTTATTTTGTGGAACTGGCGATCGAACTCAGGACATTGCACTTGCCAGGCGAATGCTCCTGATGCTGAACATTACCCTGGCCCCTGGAATAAACTTTTTTTAAATTATCATCAATTAATGTTTTTATAAACATAAACATTATATAACTTTGTGTGTATTTTAGTACAGGGTCTCACTACACAGCTCGGATTCGTAGTGATATCCCTGTGTTCAGCGTCCCAAGCCATCTCAGTGAGCCCCCGGAGGGGCTGACACGGCACTCTGGGGATCAATCCCCCGTCCCCGCAGGCGCTTTGATCCAGTGGGCTATCTGGCTACCCTCAAGCATCATATACTGATTTATTATTTTGCTAAAGTTGCTTCTACTACGTAAAATTTTTCCCTATTTTAAGCCCCACTATTTACTTTTTGGAAGTCCACAACTAAATATTTGCTCATATAAACATTGAAGTAAATTCAATATTCTACATTGAGTTTAAAAATATCATTATCTTAACTCTCTTTGATCATAGTAAAATACTGTGACTTTTCAAAACAAAAATGATCCCACATTTAAATTTTAGACCTCCTCCACTCCCGGGTCCTCTGTGGTATGGAGCCTCATGCATAATTTGATCCAGTTCACTTGCTGCCCTGGGCCTTCTAACCAGAAAATTTGTAAGGATAAATTTAGAAGTCGTGTATAATAAATAGGATTTAATAACATGATACAAATAAAAAAAAACTTGATTGGCTTCCTAGTACATAGCACATGGTAAATATTTTGGATAAATGAGTTAGAGGACTCTTCATAATACATTCTTTAAAATGTATATCTGTAATAGTAACCTACACTTTTTTCAAGTAAAATTTCTAGTAATTTGTTCACAGGATAAAATGCATGCCAGGGGTAATTTTAACATTTTGTTTATTATTCTTTGTGATATAATTTCAAGGTAGAACAAAGTATGTGCCCTGTATACTTTATTTGTCTAATACTTAATTTTTAATAACAACTAATACTTAATTTTTGTTTTGTTGTGTTGTATAAAATTTGTGCACAGAATTTTACATCACTGTGTTGTCATTAAAACCTAAAAATGTCATCAGATTACTGTTAAATTTATCATTTTCTGTAAAATTATATTTAATACAATACTAATTTATTTCTACAATATCCAAAACAATACTAGAAAGCATTTCTATTTTGATAGTCTCATATTTTCATTAATTCATGTCATGCACAGCTGCGTAAGAGGTCTAGAATTAACTCATTTTTCAAGTGCAACTATTAATTGATTAACCTAAAAGGCTGTTCTTAAATATATTTATTAATTACATTTATGTAATAATGTCCCTCATGGCAATTGCTTATGT
>NW_004524751.1:2643502-2650496 GCF_000260255.1 Octodon degus
AGGATCTCACTACATAGATCAGATTCATAGTGATTCTCCTGTTTTGAGCCTTCCGAGGGCTGGGATTACAGGCGGGCGCCACCACGCCCAGTCCCATCAGCCCCACGGGAGGAGCCAGCACAGCACCCTGGGAATGGAATACTTGCTGCTGCGCTCTGCCTAAGTAGGCGCTTTAGTTCGCTGAGCTATCAGGCCAGCCCCCTGCATATATATTTTAAAAAATTCCAAACCCAAAATTTCTACACTCTTAATGTAACCCATCTATTAAAAATCTTTGAGAGCCCTATGGCCCTGAGAGCTCTGTTATAGCCAAATAATAATAAATATGCTTTGAAAATAACTTGTAATATTTCGAATAAAAGGAGGTTAATATTGTCTTCCTGGCCCCTCCCTTTTTTTTTGAAAATGAACTTTTCTTTGGAACCAGTTTCCCCATAACATTGGCTCAGACCTTGAAAGTATGGTTCCCTTACCTTGTGCAGTAAAGAAAGAGGTGACTCATTAAAAGGCACACATGTTGCCATAGGAAGGAGTGCGTTGATCGCATCAATGAAATGCGCTTCATCGAATAGATAGAACTCATGCTGTTCCCGTGCATGCAAGTGAGCAGCCAGCCAGCGCGAGCCGAGGGGGCTAGCCAGCTTTCCACTCCAGCACCTTCTGATGGATGCGCCCACGCTATTTATTACATTTGATTTCGTTTTTATGTGCTGCCCATTGTTGAACAGGTCATCCCTGTGGAATGACGTGACAAAGGCAGAATGCCTGGCGTATTTGCACATTTTCAAACTAGATTTTGCCAGACATTCAAAGATAGTCAAAATAATGTCTGTTTGGGCTTTCTTTGTCTATAGCCACATGAGCTTGTAAATTAATTTCATACTGAATAATCCCTCAACACCACAAAGTATACATTTTTATTCTATTGCTGTATCTGTGAAAGTTAAAGCTTAATGTCTGAAACTCTCTCAGGGTAACAGAGCTCCTATTTGGCTATGCTAGATTTTTTAAGTGTTTAAACTTGTAACACTCACTCCAAGTATCAGGAGTCATACATAAATGAATCCAATTGCATTTTAGAGATAAGGAAATATCATGTTTGCATAAGTGTGCGTGAAAATACAATTGCTTACAATTCATTTTGAAAAATGTACAAACTTTATTTTTATATTTTAATAATACTTGTTATATATAGAGAAATTCTCATCAGTATGTTTTTATTGTGTAAGTTTCCTATAGCTCCTGATCAATGAAATTGTTTCAAACTCAGTAAATCAGTATAGATTTGATTTTATTTTTTCTGTGAATATTCTACAAGAATTTAGATATGAAAGAAATTTCTAAGTCAGAGGTAAAGTGACTTGGGTGAAAATTCTTACCAACCCAAACTTAGCTTCATATTCCAAATACTGTTCCCTAACCCTCCATTTCTTTGGGATATATTTCTTTTCTTATTTGTTTTGCTTTTAGAGACTGGGCCTTGTTACATCGCTTTGGCTGGTCTCAAGTTTATGGCCTCCCTCCTGCTAAGATTACAGATGTGTGTCACCGCACCTGGCTTGAATACATTTCTTTACTCATCTTCAGTTATAATTATTATCTCATTATTAGTTAATTCATTTCAATATTAGATCTCCTGTACCTACTATTTTAGTCACTAAATATGCATATTCTATATATTATTTTGTTTTCATGGATTATTTTCCTCAAAGAACTCTGTGGGGTAAATGTTTTTCTTACCCTTATTTTATTGATGAAGAAGCTGAATTTCAGAGTCACTAGACAATGTATCCAGAAGTCATTTAAAACTTCCAGGAAACTATCACAGATTAAATTAAAAATTACTTCACTGTTACTTTCTCCTTAAACATCATGGTTTCCTTCTGTTATATAGCTTAACGGAGGCATATTGTTTATATTTTAGAACACACATTTATTTTGTTTTATTGTCCTGTTTTGTTTTGTTTTGTTTTTTGTGACAGGGTCTCACTATTTAGTTTCCATTAGCCTTGAACTCATTATGCAGCCCCAGCTCCACTTGAACTCAAGGCAGTATTCCTACTAGCCTCTTAAACGGCACAAGTGCATCCCAGGAAGCCCAGCGACACACACTTAAGTACAATTCCATAACATTTAGAAAACTTATACAGTTGAAACACTATCACAACCAATCAGTTTTAGAACGTTTTTTTCTCACTCCATTGAGATTCCTTCTGTTTTCCTCCCTGGGCTCAGGCTATCAATTTACTGTCCGTAGAACTGACCTTTCTGGACATAAATTTTATAAATAATATATTCAATATTGTTTGTTTTAATCTTTTAAGTATCTACTTTTTTTTTTTTTTTTTTTTGGTGGAACCGGGGATTGAACTCAGGCCCTTTCACTTGTCAGGGAAGTGCTTATTCCACTGAGCCATCTCCCCAGCCCCTAAGTGTCTACTTTAAATGAGCATAATTTTTTCAGTACAATAACTAGTATAGTGAAAGTGTAATAATTCTTTCTTACATGTCTAGGAAAAGGAAACCTTTTTGCCTAAAGCCTTTCTGGTCAGCACGAACCACATCTTTGCCTAAAAAAGTCTGCTAAAATTAACTAGTCACAAAGAAAACAAAGTCTTGTTATGGTCAAACAGATAATCCCATTCTTTGCTACTTATTGTATAGTAGATAAGTTACTTAAGGGTCTCAAAATGTATAGAAATAAACTACACTCAAGATAATAGTAGACCACCCAGGCAAAAATGTATTTACTGTGTATTGATACAGATTTTTGATAGTGGTTTGAATGCACTCATGCAGATGTCTGCTCATGTAGATTTTTCAGGTGATAAAACTTATGTAAGTGTCTATTGTGAAAAAAAGCCAACAATTCTTCCTTGACATATACACTAATTTTTGATATTTCAAATGACTTACAGTTTACTAAACATCCTCTAATTTATTAAACATCCCTTATTTTGTCTCTGTTATTTATTTGAAATATATCATGATTTTTCTTTATTTCCTTTTACATTTAAGCTGATACTCTAATTGTATCCATCAAGTTTATCATTTAATAAATTTTATAGAACCATAAAATTTTTAATTTCTACAGTAAAAAACTGAATGAGCAAAAGGGTCAGCACTATCTCCCAAATGTATATAAAAATCATCAAAAAATAAGCTGAAAAGTTAAAGCATATCTAATGAAATAATTAAATAGTTTCATAAATGAGAAACAAAGATAATTATCATACAAAATAGTACATAATCCAAATTTTATTTGTAGTCTCAGGGCATTCTTGAGTTTTGAGGGGCAAATTTGATTTCACAATTGTAAATTTTGAGCAAATATTAAGATGATTCTATTTTGTCAGCAGTGTAGTAGACCAGAGTGAGCCAATAAAGTAGATTGACTGAAGATTTGTGTTATTTCTGAAGAATCAACAACAAAATAACAATAGACACAAAAGAGGAGTTTCAGATTTCCTCTTCCTTCGTGTTCTTAATTGTTCTTAATTGCGTTTTGTCTGTCTCCTGGCTTTCATTATGAAACAATGTTTTCCTGAGTGTCTTAGTTTTTGCAAAATTTATGAAATGTCATGGTTGAATTTCTACTGTGTTTGTGAGTGTGCTATGAAGCAAGTTTATCTCTGAAATCTTGTAGAATCGTGCCTAACATTGGGTGATCATAAAGTTTTAAGTAATATTGCTAAAATTCCAAAGAAGTTTTGTTCTGCAGTAACCTTCTGAACTGGTTTTGCTCTGACATTCTTTTGTCCAAGCAGCTTTAAAAAGATTTCACCTTGACTCATACGGTAGATAAAACCTGCCATGATCTACATGATTTATAACATGTATAAAATTTGGAAGTGACATTTCTTCTTATTTCTGTATGACTATGTATGACTTAAATACTTGTGACACTGAAGTTAAAGGTTAACCTTGTTTGTTTAATAAAATCTGATTTAACAGAAATGTTTTCAACTAGTTTTGCTCCTATAGAAGTATAAACACAGTTAGTAAAAGGTAGTTTCCATGGGGATTTCTGAAAACTTTCAAATTGAAAATTTAGAAAGCCTCTCTTTAAAGCCTCTACAAACTTATAGTAACTGTAACTGTTTTTATTTATTAGTTGTAATTAAAGTCCCTCTTTCCAGTTGCTTGTTGACAGACTATAGAAGCTTCCTTGAGCCTCCCTTGCAAACGTGGCAGTGGCATATGCTTGTGGCAATGATTTAATGGACAGAGGTGTCATGATGGCCGAGTGGTCTAAGGCGTCAGACTCAAGCTCTGCTTCCCACGCTGGGGATTCTGATTTAATGGACAGAGTATTCAACTGAGTGACTTTAAAAGGCACAGCTCTGCGCTGAGAAGGAAGGAAATGGCTCTACCTCCAATAGATTGTCTGCATAATGTTATCCTCATCTCTTGAGGATTTTGCTCTCCTCACTGTATTCTTCACTGAGATTAGCCACCAATGCTTATTCAGCCCTCCTTCCATTTGAAATGATAGCCTAGGGCCTTTCTAAATTCATTTCTTGCACAACTCCTCTAGTTTTGCATTCATTTTTGTTAAGTCTGGATAAATATGTTCTTGCCACTTGGAAGTCAGAGAGTTTAAAAGCATTTTATGAAAGCACTTAGAAAACCATGAGTTTTATATTTGTAATATAAGGCAATATATATGCAGCCCAAAAGTATTATAAAAGTACAAACATTTTGAGTAAGATGGCCAGTGAAACCTTCATAGAAGAGATCGAACCTGGAAATTAATGTCTCAAAGTTTATGTCAAAAATAATGTATTTATATAAATATCTGGATGTAGATTATTTCTCCCATCCTTTAACATTAATGAAATTAATATTACAAGATGGAATATATACTAGAATATGAATACATAGTGAATTCTTAATATGTCCTTGAGACAGTCTTAATCTCATTTTAAGGCTTTCAATACTATGTTTAAGTTGTAAATTGCCTTGCCTCGATTTAAAATTGATTTTTTGTATTAGCTTTTGGTTTGTTTGTTTTGTTTCTGAGACAGCGCCTTGTTGCCTATTTCAGGCTGGTCAAGAACTCACTATGTAGCCTGAGTGGCATTCAAGCTCACAGCAATCCTCCTGCCTTAGCTTCCTAAGGGCTGGGATTTCAGGCATGTATCATCATACCTGGCCTAAAACAGATTTTTAGTTGACAAATGAAACTAGCACATGTTTCTATACATGTACAACATATTGTGTTGAAGTACATATATAAATCAAACTAAGTAAATATTCATGCCCCAGTTTTTAGAAATAAGTCAGTGTAGTAATGTAACTTCTAAGTTCATAGCAAAGGCAAATGGTTCAATCACATTAAGAACCATGATTTCTGACTTAGGTATGTTTCCTTCTGCCATACAGTTTCTTAAAACTGATTAACAAAGTATTAGCAGACAGAAAAGGGACAGACAGAGAGCACCCTGGAGAGTTGTCTGGGGCAAGCAGGGAGAGGAGAGAGATCACACACAGAGGAGAAGACAGGTCCTAAGAGGCTGCTGCTGATTTGACCTGGCAGAGGTGTGCAAGAGAGCGGGTACAGACCTGCGGGGGGAGCAGGCTGACGCTAAGCCTCAGTGTATGCGTTGGGCACTAGAACCTTCTGGTGTTTCTGTTGTTTTTCAAACTTGAATTTGGGGATGTCGCCTCTATGTAAAATCATACACTGTTCACTTCTTAAAATGTTGAAATATTTATTGCCTGTGGGGAAAAACATCCTAGATGAAGAGAAGGAAGACATGAAGAAAGGAAATGGTTTATATTAATAAATTCTTCTGATTCATTCAGTTGCTCATCAAGTATTCATTAAGAGCTTAATAATTTCCTAGACTCTTGGATCAACAGGATGAACAAGGCATCTTCTCTGTTTCCAGAAACTTATATCTTTCAGAATTGTACATTGCCTAGGGAACCAACATTGCATACAAGTACATATATTTAATACATCCCATAGTTGTTGCATAATGGGGTGGAATATATTTCTAACATTTTAAAAATTAGAATTTTGCTTATATTAAAGTTGAAAGGGCTCAGAGAGCAATTTTCGTCTTTATAAATTATGTATTTTCAAGGCATTCATCAAAGTATTAAGAGATATATGAGCATCAAAAATATATTTAATTGCTATGAGAAATTCAATTGTAAGAAAACATATAAGTAACAAAAAAAGCTGAGGCCTGAGAACATCTTATGCAACCACTTCTTAGTCTATTTATACATAAGAATATATATATATATATATATATATATATGAATATCATCTCAGTTACTTTTCTTTCATTCCTGGGAAAAAATACCCAACATCTAAAATTAAGGAAAGAAAGCTTTATTTAGCTCACAGTTTGTGAACATTTCAGTCCACACACAGCTGGCTCCAAGGCAGAGGGGCACACGACAGCAGGCAGCAGTTCATGGAGGTGGAAGATAGCCAAAAGCAAAACAGGAGGGGCAGAAGAGCTGCCGGACAGCAAGCCTCTCTCTTTCTTGTCTTCTATGCAGGTTATCTGCCCTAAAGTGGGTGTAGCACTTGCACCCATAACCCCATCATTGGATCATGGATTAATCTCAAAGTCTAGAAGTTTATCCCAGTGACTGCATGAAGCTTTGGGGAGACAACTGGACACAAACCCTAACAAATGTCAAGTGAGAGGTTAAATATTACTAGAAGATATCAAAATCTTAAGAGACCTAGAAGACTAAGAGAGAGATGTGTATACTATCTGAAAAATAAAATAAAAATTACTAACAAGGCCCTTTCTATATTTTAAATATATATCATCTGATCTTTCTAAATATTGCATATAACATTACAAAATATTTCATATTAATAAAAAACAGTGGGGGCTGGAGAGATGGCTCAGTGGTCTAAAGCACCTACTTAGAACAATCTTAGCAAAAGCATCAGGGACCGCGGTTCAATCCCCCAGCACCACATGCCAGCCAGCCCTGCCCCCTGGTGGGCTGAGCTGGCCTC
>NW_004524751.1:2650596-2663897 GCF_000260255.1 Octodon degus
AAAAAAAAACAGTGGACAAGTTTTTATCATAAAACCTATTTGAATACTTCTCCATTCTATGGTTGAGTTCCTAAGTTACATTAAACATTTTTACTGGACACAGATTAAGCAGTATTTAAATTGGGAAAATCAAACTTCTACCTTAGAAACTACCTTGTTGAAATTTAGCCCTTTGAAAACATCAGATTAGCTGTTCCCTTTGCTGTTTCTATTGAATTAACTATGCTTACACTACGAATATTTTCAAAGTCTAGGCAAATTTACCATAAGCAGGTGCAGTGTTCCCTGACTGCAGAAAAGTTAAACTTAGCTCACCAAATCATCCATGCATTCATTAACTTACCAGCCATTGATATTTTTCATTGTTAGGGTCTTGTTAGGGCTTATTTCCTATGTCAGTCCTTTGAAGTCTTTAGGGAGGAAAGGTGGCACCATGGGGTGGAGAATCCCTACATGCCCACTTGTCACTAGTGTGCTGGTAACAAGAATCAGGAGACGGCGTCCTCATCACCACCCTCAGGAATGGAGAAGAGGATTTCTATGAGCACCTGCATAAAGCTATTTGAATATCAGCAGCTTTATAAAATATGAATCACAAATAAGCTTTCAATTGATCGATTTAATATCAAAAATGGCAAAAGATTAGTAGGAAAGTTGCAATAGTTAATACTTTGCATTTTGTTGTCTTTGTAGGAGTTTTCAGAATATAAGCTACAGACTTGATATCTTATCTGAACAATATTAGCACAAACCTTTCTTTTCAATGAACTAAGTGAAACTAGCTGTATAACTATCCTGCATATAAATATATATATATATATTTTTTTTTCTTTCTCCCTCCTTTCTTTTCCCCTTTCCTTCACCACAATTTGTCTTTTCTTTTAAACAGTTACTTCCCAATTCACTATATCTATTATACATTTTGGAATTTCTTGACTTATTAAGTTTTTTACATTGTTGAGATCATAGTGTTTATATATGAATCTGATACAGTTCTCTTAGAAGCCTGGTTCCCAGTTGCATTTATTTACCTATAAAAGTCTCAGGTTTATCCTTCTTATGGTTGAGTGGTACCCCCTTAAAAAGAAAAAAAACAGTATGTTTCTGACATTTATCTTTTCAAAATATCTGTCTGTCTCTGTCCATCGGTCTGCCTATCATGGTAGTGAGATTGAAGTCTGAGACTTCACATGAGCTACATCTCCAAGTTGTTTTCATTTCATTTTTAGCTTTTACATTTTGTTTTTTTAGGCTACATTCCTGGAGTGACTAAATTGCCCAGATTGGGCACAAACTTGGATTTTCTTGCTTTGCCCACTCAGTGTTCTGGGAATGCAGGAGTGTGTCACTATGCCCAATTTAAATTGATTTTCAAATCGATACATAAACATAAAAATTAGGTAGGTTAGTGTGGTACCACATGGTGTTATACGTACATATTTGATGATGTTTACATCAGGGTAAAGACACCTGCATCCTCAAACTTCTTTCTTACTGATTTTGAACATATAGTTTATTATTGTCATCTGCATTCATCCAACAACAAATGCACACCAGCACCCCTTTGTCCCATTCAGCTTAGCCCCCACTGGGTAGCTTGTGCCATCCCATCCCACCCATCCACTGGTGTCCATTACTTCTAGGAAATCTGCCTTTGTAGTGGAATCACGTGGCATTTGGACATCTGTGCCTGGCGTAAGCCACTTATCCTTTTTAATTTGTATTATCTCTAGATTTTCATCACAATACCTTTCATTATCTTGTTCAATAATTGTGTATTTATTTTGCGATACCAGGGATTGAACTCAGGACCTTGTATTTGCCAGGCAAATGCTTATTCTACCAAACTATTTCCAAGTCCCTGTACATTTGTTTTAAAATTGTGTATTTTTAATAATAATTAGGAATAAACCTCACTAGACACATTTCTTCATTATATATGACTTTATTGTACCTCTGTTGCCTGTTCTTGCAATGTGTCCTATGGCCAAAAAAATAGACACTAGATATGCACCACAGTTCAAATTTGAATTAGTTGAAAGTAAATAACTTTGAATATAAAGATTTTAGGATAAATCACTACATTTTCTTCTTTTCAAATGTGCTTGCAAATATTTTGTTAAAATAAAAGGATATATTTATCTATATGCAAATTATGAAAGTTAGTAATTTATCTTAGCACAATGCACATAGTTTGCTGAGTGACAGCATACATGATTACAGGAGGAATGATACCTCACTTGACACTTAAAAGTTTCTTTAAATTTAGATGATTTCCTATGGTTCTATAAATAACATAAAAATAGAAGTGCCAAAATCTTTACTAGAAAACTTCGTATTAGCTTCATATTTTTAGATGCAGTGAAAATTTAGAAAATGTTTTGATAATTAAAACTGAAAAAACTGAGTATGTCAGAAAATAATCTTTTATGATAATACTTGTGTGACCTAGATCACACAACAAGGCAAGTGACATCTTAGCAATGTCAGAAATCTCACATGAATGCAAAGAAGTTTATATCATAAACAACAGATAGGTTTTTCATTTTTGCCTAAAATTGAAATTTATTATGAAACTATAATAAATTACTGTGTCAATTTTGTTAGTGTTTATTTTTAGTGATAGTTTAGTATTGAAATTCACTTAGGAATCTGAAAGAAAATGAGCTTTAGATACTGTGCATTGTTGATAAACTTGCATATTTCTTTATTTATAAAAATAGATATTTTAAACTTTCATTACCGTCAGTAGATATGTGCATGCTGTCTGATCATATTTTTATTTTACACACTTGGGTATTACTATAAAGTTGATGATGCACTTTAGTAAAAGCATTCTTTGATCACATATAGTTTTTTAAAAAACTGAATTGCATAGCTGTACCGTGTAAAGATTTGTGAAGGTCTTCCACTGGGAACAGAAACCGAACCTGCAGAAACCCCTTATCTAATCCTCACAGGTTCTACCAATCCACACTGTGGAAATCAAATCCGTCCTCGGACACCTCGGTGCCCATTTCTAGGCCCTGCATTTCCTTTATCCTCAGAGGCTGAACAAGACATGAGGAGAGACAGTTATGATTGTTTTCACTTACTGAAGAAAGAGGCTTTTTATATTTGCTGGGAGGATCAGAGGGGCATCCTACAACCGGGAGAGCCCCTGAGCTCTAGGTTTTAAGTCGTTGGGGTGTGTTTGTTCTTTTGTTTGTCTTTCAGAGCTGCCTGGAAAAGCATGATCATTGTGTTCGGCTTTGATGGCTGTGGGAGATAGGTTAGGTACAAAACACACTACAGTGAAAGGCATGGTCGCTGTATTTGTACTGAAAAGTTTAGAAGTAAGGTGTTAAAGTGGTTTGGGTCCACATACATTGAAACGAACAAAGGAATAAACAGAAATGCTTGTGAAATGCTTAGCGAATTATCTCTGGTTCCCTGTCTTTTAATTATAAAATATCTTACTGAAATTGTTTTAATACTCCAGGCTTTTCTCTACAATACTGCTTTTCTTGTAGGCTGTAGCAACGGAGTGTTATAAAGCAAATGAATTCTCCATATCTGAAGCTTACTGGAAAGCAAAGAAATAAATTTATTTTGGTATGTAGCAAGCTAATATGTTAAAAAAAATAAGCAGTGTATAACATCAGTTCGAGTGATTATCCAGTTGATTTTCCACTCGTGTAAAACAACTTTTCCTTCCATTTTCTTCTTCATATATCCTAGTATTGTCCTCTTGTGGCAAATTCTATTTAAAATCTTGGTGCTCGCGATATAGTGCCACGAGCCAATAGTACTGGAACACTGAAGAAATTGCGAGCTATGCGGAACACCACGCTCACCATACTAGAATCTGCCCTGCACCAAGTTTGCCAGGAGATTAGAAAGCATTTTAAAGTGCAAATGAAGTATTATATTGTAGGCATTATTTACAGCAAATATTTCTTATGTGAAATTTTGATTCCTGTGATTAGATTCTGTTTTCTACCACATAAAATAATCAAGCCATAAGTTTTCAACTGTAGAATAATGCAATTTATTTAAAGATGGATCAACATAAATCATTTCAGATTATACTGGCCCCTTCAACCTACATATTGTTAATTTGAAGACTTCTCAAAAATTTGAGAGAAAATGAAGTACTCAATTCTTTTTTGGGGGGCAGAACCAGGGATTGAACTCAGGCCCTTGTGCCTGCCAGGGAAGCACTTATTCCACTGAGCCATCTCCCCGGCCCCCTACTTAATTCTTCAAAAACAGCATATTTCATATTCATAATTCATTTTTTATATTTTCTTCAACACTAGTAAATTTTAGGTTTTGAAAACTTAAATACTTAGTAAAGACTATTCCACCAAGTTAGAGAATGAGTGTCACTGAGTGAGGGCCACTAACACAGGGTGTTGCTGCTCTTTGTGTTTTGCCTTTTTTGTAAGATGATTTCAAACGTGTGTTACAATTATCATTTATTACAAAGTTTACATGTATGAAAACATGAGCAAATAACTTTAAATCACTATTCTGGCTTTATTAATTCTATACATTATTTTACATGTAAATATTGGTTGTTTTAAATTAAAGCTCATTTGAGGGGGGGAAGCTCATTTGATAATGCATGCTTATTTTATATATGATTATATCAATTGTAACAAATGTAAGCACATTTCACTAGGGAATTATAATCCTGTTTTATAACATCATATCTCCCCTCATACTCACAGAACCATTTATTGGTCTACACTCATGCTTTCCTCTTCATCCTAATTTTAGCCACTTCATCACAGTTCAGCTAAGAAATCTTTATTATGTCATTTTAGGTAATTTTTTCTATTTTGATGTCATCCACATATGCAATTATTTTTAATCCCATAAAGTATTAGTGAAGGAATTGTACTTCAAATTGTGTAACAAGAACTTCAGTAACAATAAAGCCTAAAACACTCAATAAACATTTATTTTCACTTAATGAAGTAACTACCTTCTAAGGCAATCCATCTCTATCCATCTAGCAAATTTTACACTGGCTTCTCAGTATAAAATATTGGATCAAATATGAATTTTGAAAATGTCATGAAATTTTTCTTAAGAGTTTTGAAATACATATTCCATAGAATAACTCCTAATCCCACACTTTCAGATAACTAATTGTAAGTAGCTAGATCAATATTTTTTAAAAAATTTTGAAATTTACTTACTTATTTATGTGGTACAGGGTCTCACTACACAGCTAGGACTCATAGTGATCACCCCATCTCAGCCACACCAGGGCTGGGATTACAGGCTTACCTCATCACTTCCGATTGGGGTGGCAGGTTTGATGTCCTGGGTCAGAAGCAGGAAGGCATGCAGTTTCTGGGATCAAACCCAGATCCTTGTGCTTGCCAGGCAGGCGCTTACACCACCAAGCTATTTCCCCAACACCAACACTAGATCAACACTAATGTATTTTATTTAACCCCATTCCATAGAAAAGAGCACTTAATTTTAAGTTATTTAATGTATCTTTTGTATAGACATCAGTAATTTCATTACCCCACTAAAGAAGTAAAACTAAAGAATACCCCAAATTTAGCAATGAAAATGAAATCCCATAACACACAACTATTGTTAAGTAAATTGAAAATACAGCATTACCTGGCAGTGGTAATTATGTTATTTTAAAAAATGGATTGTAAATCTTGTGTTTATTTCGATTGCCAGACTGTCTAGTAGATCAAGAAATTAGCATGCCATGCACTCAAGGATACTGATGAGAATGGCCAGGTAATTCTCCTAGAAGTTACATACTATGTGCCAATAAAAACGTTTTCTACACCGTAGTATAGATGTTCTATTGAAGAATCTACTGATGCAACCAAGCAGAACAAAAAGAGAAGCATTAAGATGAAATGAGGTTCTTTTTGAAGTTACTTTAGTTATATTTTTACTTTCTCAGTACACGTTGGCAGTACGTGAAAGCTAAGCTCATCCTACGGAGCGTGAGCACGTGCGCGACGCAGCTGGGGTCTTGCTAATGGCTTCCCCTTTCCCACTCTCTTCCCTTCATTCTTCTTTCTTTAAATTCCTCTTCCCCATTTCCATTCTTGAAATTGTACTATTATTCTTAGTTTTCATTGGGATATGTGCTATTTACATTCACTGTGGGCATTTGGTACATGTGACATAGCTTAAGTGTTTTTGAGGATTAATAAGCTTTTGACAGGCTAGGAAAGGTCATTCTAAATGAATGAAAAACTACCTGTAGGATTCATGGTTTTACTTGTCAGAATCATGAATTTTTTTTACTAAAGATAATACAAGAGATGTACGAAAAAAGAGATGTTGACTTGCAAAGTAGAATTTTCTTTTAAAATTATCAGGGGCTGGGGAAATAACTCAGTAGAATAAGTGCTTGCCTGGCAAGCACAAGGGCCTGAGTTCAATCGCCAGTTCTGCAAAATAAATAAATAAAATAAAATAAAATTATCAATCAAAAGGAACCCTGTCCACACCTTAATTTTGCTGTAGCCCCCACAAATTCAGAGATTTCAGTGGGGATTAAGCAATATCAAAATGACATAAGATGTATAGTGTTCAGAATTATGATGGAATTCACGGAAGAACTTTGACTGCCTTTTCTATTTATCTTCATGATTTTTCCTGTTTGAAAACCTGCATGATTTTTATTCTCAGTGTTGTTCTGTGTGTCCTTTTATCAGATGCACTAGACATCAACCACCTAAAGGAATTTCCGTGATACATTTTCACTGTGTGGTTGTGAGGTAATAATTAATAATTTTGTTGAGCATAAAACAGAAAATTTAGTCAAACACACTATCATGTTCTTCAGGCAGAGGAAAACACATCATTTAGGGTTCTAGTATTATTTTTTGGAAAGGGAATTATCATTGCCTCTTAGAATTATTTATAAATATATATGAAACGACACAGCAAAAGCAATTTTAAATTACATTATGAGACCACTTGAATTGTCCTGATAATTTGTATATTTTCTTAAATTATTATTTTAAGATACAACATTGAACATTCATTCTAAAAATTAAAGCTCACTATGTTGTTTTTCTCCTTTAATTTTTCACTGGTGTTATCAAATTAATTGTTTTAATTTTTAAAAATAAAGTTTATTGCTTGAAAAATAATTGTAATTAAGGTAATTACCTTCCTCCAGGTTTTTCTAAGGAGTTTCTTTTTAACCACATCCCAGAGACCCAAGAGAGGCATTAGTAAAAAATAATAACTGAATATTGGGAGTATTGAGTAGATTAGAAAAACAGAAAAGGAAGAAAATAGGTGGTAAAAGCATGAATTTGTAAACCAGAGCAGACTTTCAAAATTTGCTCAGCTCAAAATTCCAATTTACCAGTGTGACTTTGTCCTTTTACTTAAGTGTTAGAAGTTCAAATTTAGAGTAGGTAGAAATAAATTTAAGTTTTTGCCACACTTACTTTGTGAACAAATTTTTAGAGTTGATTCTTACACTTTGCTGTGTTTTGCAGCAAGGTTGAAAAATACTTACTGTAGTATTCCTACAATTGATATGCATACATCAGCACTCACACTCATCATTATTTTTACAATCATTAACAATGATTACATTAGCAGTAACACTCATTATAACAATCATTCACATCTATAAATCAATTGAATTTAATTTTTTTTCCTTTCTTAGCACAGAGCTAAGAACATTGCACTGAGGAAATTGAAGTATTCTTTATGATGCTTCCTGTAGTGTTCACCTTTCCATACTCCAGAGAAGTTAGGGATAGTGGTGAGGAATTTATAATTATAGCATTTGATGATAGGATGCAGGAACTTAATGTTGTAGGATGAGCTGCAATACATTTCATCTATCTCCAAACTTTTCCAAAGGTATTAATAGATACTGTATTCTACCTATTTCAATCAATGATTTCTTAATCTAGGAAGTGAATATTTGCTATCACTACATTGAGGTCTGTTGATGAACTAAGGATGTATCATTGATCAGCTCATATAAACTGATCAGCACAGATTTGGAATGCATTCTGAGTGAGAAGAAAAGTGACTAAAATTTTTCAGCAGAGGGTTAGGTTGACCTGCCTAATGATGTGAGAATAACTTTGCAATCCGTAGGTAAAAAACTGACATAAGCATAGGTTGGAGCAGGGTACAGCAAGTGAGGTAGTGAAGAACAGAGCGACATGGAATTTTTATTACATATGTGATAGAGGAGACAGGGCATTGACAGATTAGATATGGAGAAGGAAAGAAAAAATATTGTTGTGTCTAATATTTTGAAAACTTCTTTTCTATGTGAATTAAATGGGAAATAGGGAATTCAACATCTGGAAATCTGGGAAACACAGTCTTGTTTTATTTAGCAGGATGCATCTGGAGAGGCCTATTTGGGTTCCTTCCTTGTGCTGGTAGCAAGGATGAGCAAGACTAGAGGAGACAGCTCCAGAGCTCCTGCACCAGAGGCAGGAGGAGCACCAGTGGCCAAGTACATGGGGAAAACTTGCGGTCATTACTGTGAGGGTAGCCGGGGGCAGTGGAGGGCCAGCACCCCAAGACTTCCATAGAGGCAAGAATTAGATGCTAAAATGCTGCCCAGGGTGCATGAGGATGTTAGCAGTTAGAAAACTGTCCACTGGAACATAGAGACACTGTGTCTTGATGATCCCAAACCCCATTTCGTGTTAGGTTTTTCAAGCAATTTCATCTATTTTCTGCCTTTTGTGATAGCATTTTGAGTCACTACCAGATCCTTTTGGTAATTTCAAAAGAACAGATCAATTACATTGCCCTTCTTTCTTTCAAAAGAAAGCCACTTTACTCTAATTTTACCTACTTAGGGAACTGGTACACAGTGTGATTCTCAGCACTTCTATGGTTCCTGTACTGAACATATTGCACGGCCTCCATTACCTTATTTCCTACAAAAATTTCCAAGTCATCATGCCATCCAAAACAGTTAAAATTTGTTTTAGTTCTCTATTCTATGTACCTGCATTCGTATTAATTTCATAAGCATATTTGAAAATGGTCTGCCTCTAAACATTTTCCTCTTTACTCGCTCTCAAACTTACTGCTAAATAAATTTCCTCTATGATTTATGAAATTTCTCTGCTTAATGACACTGATAATTTTCTAAACACTAAAATCAATGCCTTCTTATGTTATTCTCCCTATGAATCTATGGCAAGGAGAAGACTGAACAAACATTGGTATTGTCTGTCAGTTTGCTTTGCTAGGACTGAAATTTCAATGATAAATCCACAGGAACTTTCTTTTTGACTTCACCTTTCCAGGGATCCTAGTTTGGAAGTCATTGGTCTAGTAAACAAGCATTTTACTAATGCTTTTAAGAGGGGACAACATCTAAAGTAAAGGCCAAAGTGATTTTCTCTGTGTTCCTATGCATCTCCCACAGTTAAACACACATTCATTTGAGATTGATTTGTGGTAATCAAAATCACAATTACATTAGCCTCTTGACACAGACTTAAAGTGAAGAGCTTCAACTTCATAAATGATATATATATATATATATATATATATATATATATATGCTAACAGGTAACAATATGACATTCAGAGTTGCTATCTCTGAACACGAGCCAGCTTCATAATGTGCTTATCAGGGAGAAATGCTCAGGGAGTGTGAAATCCAACAAGACAAGCCAAAGAAAATTAATTCAAACTTGCCTCAAAAATGCCGATTGACCTGATCTCGGCAATCTATTAATTTTGAAGGTACAGGGAGCTAGAGACAGAAAAGCCTAGTGGGTAATCATAGTGACACAGGCTTCGGAGCGGCTCACGAAGTCTGCTCGCCTCGTCTCGTGGAGCCCAACGGGGGAATTCACAACAGCTGTTTTAATTGGCTACAGGTCATGCTGAGTCTACAGGTCAAAAACAAAATCCAAAAATCAATAATAAGAAGAGAATTAGGGAATTTGAAGACGTAAATAATGTGATGCATTGATTTAATGCAAGTGGAGCTTGGAGTTGGAGGCATTCTGTAATAGAAAAACTACGTCTTTCTGTGAGCCATACAGGAATCCAGCTGCTTTAACAGATTAGGAAATAATAAAATCTTTGAATCATAACATTTATAAAATGATATAATGATAAAAAGTGTTCTTGACAACTAGTTATATAGCAAACAGACTGTTTACATTAAAGTTTGTAAGCTTCAAGCATTGTAGCCGATCCATTTTTGCTTCTTTATTGAAAATAATAAAACAGAATGTATCTATAATTAAGATGATGTAACTGATATATTCCAGAAAATATAGCTCAGTAAAATGTATATCAGTATATTATACTTAAATCATATATGTATTTGCTCTTTCATTATAACCTTCCAAGGTAATAAACTCTGTAGGAAAAATTATAAAAAGCAATACCTATTAATAATATGCTGATTTAAAGAATATCTCAGCTGGGTGACTAATTGATTACAAATACAAGCAATAATCACTAAGTTTTAGTGGTTTTCTTAGGTGTCTAAAACACTGATTGTTGCTTTCCAGCAAACTGTAAGTTTAAGTTAGCATTATAATTGATTTCTGTCTTTGTTCTACTTCTCTGATTCCTTCTTCTCAACCTTGATATTGAAATAGGCTTAAAGCAGTTGGTAGGGACAGATTCCCAAGGGGTGCAATGAGAGCACCTCCAAGAAATTGAGCAGAAATAATCTCGCCTACCTTCATTTCTAAAAACTTTTTTTCTTTTCCCCAATAGGAAGTCTGAATTAGAAGAAAAATAGTAGCATTTACTTAATAAATGTGAATTATAAAAGGCTTCTGGTGTTACTAGATTCAAGTCTGATACTGTATGACAAGCATAAGACTAGACTGAATACCAGTAATTATTATAAATTAAATAAATACTAATTAGAAATCTGGTTAACCTGGTTTGCTAGGACATCGTCTCTGTAGTTTTGATTTGGCCTGTAGTCTACTTACCTTTATACTCACTGCATTTTCACTTAGCATTGGTGTACTGAATGGGACTTGGCTAATGGCCTATAGGTCAGTAGATATGGGTCAATCAGAGCCACTGATCACTTTGGAAACACCTTCACCATCTTAATCCTTCTTCATGGACCTGTTATAAGTACCTTGTGTGCAGGTGTCCAAATAAAAAAAGTGCAGTTTATTTATGCAATTTAAGCATTGGCATTTCTGAAAATGAACACCAGCTCTGAAAATTACCATGGACAATGGACAGCAACTGAGTGGGGTCTTCAAAGCCTAATTTTCTCATTTGCAAAATTACTTTTACTGTTTGACTGATAATGGTTAAATAACATACACTCATGACAATAGTTGAGGGGTGGGGCAGTGAGATGGCTCAGTAGAATGAACTCTTGCCTGGAAGCACAAGGGCCTGAGTTCATTCCCTGGTTCTGAAAAAGAAAAAAAAAAAACCTCTTAAAAAACATAAAATAAATTTCAAAAAAAGACAATAGTGGGACATTCCAAAACGTTCACATAAATACACATGACTTAACAAATGTTTATTGAGACCTCGTTAAGTGCCTTAACTGTGTACACTTGGAGACGCAAGCATAAACACAAGTCTGCAGTGAAGTCTTTCTTTTCTTGAATTTCATAGAAAACCTGAGAAGAAAACTAACCAAAGCTTTGCATTCTGCAGCTCTGATAAATGCAGCGTGCTAAAAGTTTTGTTAGCTAGAAAATCTATTTATCACTCAATTGAAACAGGGAATTCATTCCTCCACATAGGAATGAATTTTGAAGAATATAAAAATGAAATTATTTATATAAATATTTATTCATCATCTGATACAAAGCAATCATACAATGAATGCTACCTGTTACTTTAACACAAGATCTGAAAGGTCTCAAATCTGCAGGATTAGCACGCAGAGGTGGGGATACTTGGACAGCACCATGTGCAAAGCCTGCGGTTGAAGAAGGGAAGGTTAGTTTTAAAAAATCATGTATAACCACTATATGATAGAATTAATAGACTATTTAGGTTTTGAGTTATGATGAAGCTAATTATAACCTAAGAAAATGTAGAAAACAGGCCATACAACATATTAATGCACAGATCTGACATAATTAAGTGCAGAAATGATGATAAAGAGATTTTGATTGCTAGAACAAATAATTTGAATGCTGAGACCATCACATGCAGTATCTCATGTATTTCTTCCAAAATATTATTTATTCCTATTTTATAGTTGAAGAATTAGAGAGCTAGAGAAATAAATGTTTTCCTTAAATTCATAAAACTAATAGTAAAATTAGTATTGTAACATAATTTAGTTTGAATTTCTATGATATATTTTTTCTCATACTAGTGACATAGCAAATTTTTCCTAAGTGTGCATGAGGGTAAGCAACAGTAAGAATTCAAGAATTAGCCAGGCTTAGTCTTCAATGGATCTAATTGTAGCGCTTAGGTAGATCAAAGCAGGAGGATCATGAGTTTGAACCCAGAATGTGCAAGTTAGCAACTTAGAGACACTCTGTCTTTAAAGTAGAATATCCACAAAAGAGCTAGGAGTGTAGCTCAGGGTGCAATCTCTGGTGCTGAAAAAAAGCTCAGGCTTTGTCACTCCAGATTCAGACAACTGCTGTAAAATAGAGAGGGAAGAGGAAGATCAGGAGATATTTGAGTTCAACACTCTGTGCTTCGGAAGTGCATATTGTGTTAGAGTGAGGATGAGTCAATGTTGGCATCCACACTTGCCTTGGCAACTGGGTAAGCACTTTTGTTGAAGCACGTGGCTTGTGTGAGTGGTTGACTTCAGAAGCAGATGCTAGAGATTGTGGGTTCAACTTTGGACCCTGGACAGTAAACACCTGAATACACCCTAGGGGAGTGGTCCTCTAGTAAAGTGTGTCTTTATTTCTGAAGGCAAAGACTTGAAGGTCCTTATTAGTAACGGATATTAAATGAGATTTGATGTTTTGCATGCAAGAGTATAAAGGAGAGAAACATCAGCATGAGAGAATACACAGCAGTTTTCAAGGACTGTGCTCAGAAGCTGGATTAGATGTGTGGATACTCAGAGATGGACAGAAGAGCATCATGAGCAACAAGGTGTACATGCAGGATGAAATGAGTGAGGGGGGATGGAGAGAGACAAGTGGAGGAGACAGAGAGGCAGAGATTCAGAGAGACAGAGACAGGAAGAGAGATAGAGACAGACAGAGAGAGAGGAAGAGAGAGAGATAAAGATAGAGAGACAGACACAGAGAGAGAGACAGATGTAGAAACAGACACAGAGATAGAGACAGATGAACAGAGACACACACAGAAAGAGACAGAGAGGACCGGGGAGA